>NC_022032.1:23937347-23938840 GCF_000317375.1 Microtus ochrogaster | reverse complement strand
CCTGCATTCAATTTAGTTCTCTTGCCTAGCTCTATTCTGCCTATTTTGCTATAGACCAAAACAACTTCGTTATCAACCAATGGTAATAAAACATATTCACAGCATCCAGAGGGGAATCCCACATCGAGTTCCAGGAGAGAGAAACAGTGTCTCGAAAACAAAACAAAACAAAAACCCTTTGAAAAAGCTACATTGAAGCCTACTACTATAAAATTTTCTTAAAATATATACACATAAATATATTTAAAAAGTTTTGTTGAAGTTAGCCTATAAAGGGGAACAAACAGTTCATCAAGAAGCCATGCTACCAGTACAATTAGTGGATTAACTCCTTATGATTTTTTTTGCAAACAGGGCTCTAATATCCCAAGCATTATTCACTATTGACAATATTATAAATTACTATCCAGAACTTGAAAGAAGTTCCTACTGCTAAAGACATCATACTGAACTTACAGATCATTGAAAAATAAAACCAGCATTTTCTTTGGAGCTCATTTTTCTTCATAGATAAATATTAATGCAAGAGAAACTGAAACCAATATTTATTGCAGTTTTTTAATGAGAGTTTTCATTATTGTCATCTATTGATAATCATAACCTGGATATTAATGGTAGAAATAGCTACGAAGGCACCTTGTGAAGTACAAATCTCAAATATGTAGAAATTTTTGTTACCTTAGATTTCATATAGTGTGGTAGTGTATTGATGAATAGCGCTGTAAAATTTGATAAAAATGCTTCTAAGAATGTTTATGGGTTAGAGTTGGAGAGATTGCTCAGTGGGTAAAGTGTTGGTTGTGCAATTCTGAAGACAACAGTTGAAATTCCAAAAGCACACAAAATGGGCATAGCAGCACACAGCTGTGATCTGTCTCAACATTGGAAGAAGAGAAAGAAACAGACACATACCATGAAGACTCTGGTCAGAGAGTCTATTAAAGATAGCAATTTTCAGCTTCAGAGAGGTACCCTATTTCAAAAAGAAAAAAAGGTTGAAGTGATTAAGGATGTAATCCAAGCAAAAACCTCTGGACCCTTTTCCTAAATATGTGATGAAGCAAGCATACAATGAACACACACACACATACAAACACTCAAACATTCTCTAAATAAATAAAAATTTCAACACACACTAAATAAGAATTTCAGAGAGTAGTGACTTATGAACCCTTTCAATTCATGTTTTCTTAACACTGCTTCTCAAAATCGGCCTCCTACAGGAATGTTCATTTCTTTATTTCCATTATTTCTTATTGTTGGCTTGCTTTTATTTTTGTTTGTTTATTTTGACACTCTTTGTGGTAGATCATAACAGAAGACAACATAAAGCCATTTATTATAATTATGTTTTCATCCACTTTTTATCCAAAAGAACAACAATACTAAGTCATACACATAGACAAGATTATAATTAAACCAGATTTTATTATATTGAATTGATAAATAGATTATTTACAAAGAGTAGCTTTGCTATTATATAGTAGTGTTGT
>NC_022032.1:23934605-23936563 GCF_000317375.1 Microtus ochrogaster | reverse complement strand
AAAGCAAATTCTTAGAGAATAATAACTAATATGGTGGCCTTATTGTAATTTCCAAAACCCAGCTGTAAAATTCAACCCTTAACAAATACTTTGGGAATGACAAGAATACAGGTATAGCATTAACTGACATCTTTTAGTTTTTTACATTCCATTATTTGGGTAGTCACCACTGTTCTACTGGGACTACCCAATGGTAGGAAGGGGTGATTATTCCTATTGTTGTCTGAAGGTTTGGCTTTCTCTTGCTGTAAGCAATGGTGCCATTTGTTATCTTGCAAATCTGTAGTAAATAATGCGAACACAAAGGTATGTGGGAGAGTTCTTCATCAGTTTAGGGACTAGGAAAGAAAAAATAAAATTGACTTCATTAGAATTGCCTGGCTTACTGGCCATTGTGGTGCACACTTTAATCTCTGCACTTTGGGAGCAGTGACAGGTGAATTTCAGAGTTTGGGACAAGCAGAGTCTACAGAGTGAGTTCCAGGATAGTCAGAGCTATGCAGAGAAACCTTGCCTCAAAAATCAAAAAAAAAAAAAAAATTGTCTTTTCTTCGAAACTATCCAAAACACTAAAGATGGGAACTGAGAGATGACTCATGAAATGAAAACTAAGTCTATAATGGTATCTTAGGAAGTTGTGAATATTAATATTTTGAAGCTTCTTATATGCAAGTAAGGACTAAATTTGCATGGACTACATTCAAAGAATTAATTCCAAGTAAACTTTGTCTCTTTAATCACCTTTATATATCATGTTCTAAGTATTAAAATTAAAGTAGGTGTAATATTGTGGAGGAAATAACTTCAGAAAAACTGTGGATTAAAATTGCTGCAGGTTGGTTTTTATGTTTTAATAATAGGAGAAAAGATCCAATTAACTTTAGGGAGTTACTGACTTTCACCTTGAGGTGGTAAATAGGGAGATGCGAAATTCTATGCAAGTTATATGTTTGGGACAGTACTTTGGGTACACTGTGGCTTCAGAATAGCCCCTATTAAAACTGCTTCCACGTCTAAGCAAGAAAAACTGCCTTACACACTGGTTTGTTGGGAATGAAGAGGAGAGTTGGCTTCAGATTTAACTATAGTTACGGTGGTTACTGTGACTTTACAACACTGTGAGGCTGTGGTAGAAACAAACATTCCACAGATCTGATGTTTTCTTTCATTATTTTTGCCTCACAATTTGTTTGTATTTACATGTTCTCAATGTCTAAGAGCAACTGCAAAAGTAAAGATGCAATAAAAATGAATTGCGTGGTGTGCATTGCTCTATGTTTATCAGGCACAGAAATAAACAAAATCTCATGTATTTGACTTCCTTAAAAATACTTTGTTTTGCTTTGCTTTTGCTTTTTTTTTATCCTTTTTGATACTTGCCTAAAAGCACCAGCTGTAAAAATAGTTAAGAAGTAAATAACTTGAGATGATGGATAGCTTTGTTTTAGTGTCTTATGAACAATCCAGACATAATCTTTAAGAACTCATGTATTAAAGTTCACGTAAGTGGAATAAAAGTTTACAAATGGGCTGGCAGTGGTGGTTCACGCCTTTAATCCCAGCACTCGGGAGGCAGAGGCAGGCAGATCTCTGAGTTTGAGTCAACTTGGTTTAAAAGAGCTAGTTCCAAGACAGGCTCCAAAGCTACAGAGAAACCCTGTCTCGGAAAAAAAAAAAAAAAAAAAAAAAACAAGCAAAAAGTTTACAAATGGAAAAATGTATAAATAAAAATGCTATGCACATTATTCATTTGCAGGAAAATTAGAACAAATATTCTCATAAATGAAGACTGACGTTTTACTTGTTTATTCTCATTCCACCTGACCCCCTCACCTGAAAAATGAATAAGTAAAATCACCTGTAGGAAAATAATTCACTGGTTCATAAGTTATCCTGAATGTATTTTATCAGTAGCAGCTCTTATTTACCCCTCCTCCTGTGGTCAATAATGGTCCTTA
>NC_022032.1:23933342-23933915 GCF_000317375.1 Microtus ochrogaster | reverse complement strand
GATATTCATCAGTATGGCTATAGGATAGGGTCATTTCAGGTTCCCTCTCCTCAGTTGCCCAAGGTACTAGCTGGGGACATCTCCCAGGACACCTGCGAGCCCCTCTAGAGTCAAGTCTCTTGTCTTGAGAAGGAATTTCCTTTCTGTTTTGTGAATCCTGGATTTATTTGGGAATCTCATATTTATATCAGTGTAAACTCACTTCAGAGTTAAATTACAGAAAAACTAAGAATAGCAATTGCTCTCTCACACAAAAATGATTCAGATAAAGTTTTCTCTCAGGTAAGGTAAAATTGAAAATAGCTCCCTCAGGCCAGATATTACAATCTCATGTTCATTATGGACTCAATATTCTCCTGTATTTACAGCGTCAATTTTAAGACACTGTGTTTATAATTAAGGCTACCTAACTGAAAATGATTGCTGAGCCATGAGTTCTCTGATAGAAACAGAGGAAATGGTAGGAAATACATTCTGATATATATAACAATGTAGTTACCTAATAACCACACAGGCTAGATTTTATGTTTTGATAATGAATTCTCTTTAGAATGGTGCTGGGAATTTATGCTA
>NC_022032.1:23932343-23933242 GCF_000317375.1 Microtus ochrogaster | reverse complement strand
CTACAAATTCCCACTATATACTAAAAAAAAATATATGGAACAGTGCATATAAACGTGATGTTTTATTTCCTACTTCCATGTGAGATTATATATATGTATACACATATATATATATATAGATAGATATTGAAGTCTTTAGAATTCTAAATAGAAATAGCTATAAAACTGTGAGGAAATCATTTCTCAATCAGACTAAGAGGAAAAAGTATAACATATTATATGAAAGCCCAAACTGTTATTTTCTCAATCATGACTAAATATAATAAACGCAATAACAGTGATCTAAAGATAAAAGCCATCACATTTGAATGTAAAAATGGTAAAAAAAAAAAAAAAGAAAAACCAACTTTGCTTCCTGACCATACAACAATTAATGTGGTTGTTAGATTCATTTTGCAAGGAATAAAATGTACAGTTTGTACTTCAAAGTGTAAGCATTTTGTTGATGATATGGAAGGGCCAATGACACATCGCAATAAATAAATAGTCTTGCAAAACTGCACACAAAATTCTACAATAAAACAGCAATTTCCTGCAATAAACTAACTTAACATTGAGATGGAGATGAAGGGTTGAAGGAAATCTAAGACAGCACCACTATTGCAAAAGGTCTTAATATGCATTATTGGGTATTTTCATCCTGTTACAGAAGTTCTTGGCATAGACAAGCTTTGTAAAAAATCAGCAACAGCAGGTAAATAATCCATTTCAAACACAGAACAAAATTCTTAATCATTTTGGTGCTTCAGTAAAAACTGTTACTTAAATTCAAAACTTTCAAAAGTGCTGATTAAGCTTTAAGATGAATGACAAGTGTTTGGAGAAATAGTCTTCCCCAGGCAAGAGGACATCAACTGGTTATCCAATACCAATGCTCAGCCTTAAAAACACATAATCTA
>NC_022032.1:23928177-23930356 GCF_000317375.1 Microtus ochrogaster | reverse complement strand
ATGTTCTGGCTTTGTGGGAGCCTAGCCAGTTTGGATGTTCACCTTCCTAGATATGGACGGAGGGGGGAGGACCTTGGACTTTCCACAGGGCAGGGAATCCTGACTGCTCTTTGGTCTGGAGAGGGAGGGGGAAAGGAGTCGGGGAGGGGGAGAAGGGTGGGAGGAGGGGGAAACTTCTTTTTTTTTCCCTTTTCTCAATAAAAAAAAGAAGAACAGAGCAAAAAGAAAAGATGAGGAAGAGTTGATGTATATTGTAATCTCAAAATAAAACAAATAAAAATTATTTTAAAATATAAAAAAATTAAAAATAAAACAAAGAAAGTTGTAATCAGGAAAAAAAAAGATGAATGACCAGTATAAATGCAACACTGCATATACTCAGTTAAAAGGTTCACAATTTCTTTCTATAATGCTTTAAATTAGCATTTTGTTTAAACAGATGTTTACATTCTATTAGTATATTTAATTAAGGATTATTTACATTGGCATCTATGTGTCCCATCCTCTATGATATGGCTCAAATTTGCTGGACTACAGCTGGGATCATTGTGAAAAAATAATCTCTGAATGTGATTATGAGAATCTATCAGATTAGTTACAGATAGATTTGCTCACTTATAGCATGCTTTAAAATACACCCTGGGTTTTAAATTCTAGGGTAACTTTTGGCTTAAAGGTTTTAAAATACGTGCACACTATAATATTTGAAATTAAAAACAATAAAATTTTTTTTTCAAAATTGGAGGAACCCATTCCTTTCTTGTGCTCCTTTCTGTGACTTAAATAACACAGGAGGCCAAATAAATGGTCTAACATTCCAATCGACTACCAGAGTATCACAAGTTAACACAAATACAAGCTACAAAGTGTGGGGCAAAATATGATGAAGATCTAAAATTTTGTGAAAGAGCAAGCTATGCACATTTAGTAACTTGACTGTTTTTTGAGCAGAATTTTTCCAAAGCAATCTACACCAAAGTTCATAACAACTAGACTTCTGAAAACAAAAAGCAAAGCAGAATATAGTCTTCTTGAACACAGCTGAAGAAATACTATATCATTGAATGACCAGAAACTTTAGGAAAGGTGGCATGTCCTTCTAATGAAGGGCTCAGCGAAAATCTCTGTCAATCATTCTTAGTAGACTACATCCCAGAACCATGACAGGTAATATTATCCAAAATGAAAGAAAATTAGAGGAGATTTAAAAGGATTCTTACACAATGAAAAATTGTATTTGAAGAAAATCATGGAAATCCATGTAAGAAGACAATCTTACTGTCTAAAATAGATATAAAATCTAGAGGATTATACTTTACATGAGATTTTTAAATGACCTCTCACGATTGAGGCAAAAAATCAAAACTATTAGCATGAAATAGAGTAAAAGTATTTGTGGTGTGGCATCAGTCCTATTCACCTGTTTGTTTTTTGTTTTTTTTTTGTTTGTTTGTTTGTTTTTTTGTTTTTTGAGACAGGGTTTCTCTGTGGCTTTGGTGCCTATCCCGGCACTGGCTCTTGTAGACCAGGCTGGTCTCGAACTCACAGAGATCCGCCTGCCTCTGCCTCCCGAGCTGTGTACTGCTATGTATGCAGTTTACCCTTACGTAGATTGTTTTCCTAGTGGGATTTCCTTAGTGCAAAGTTTTATTTGTAAGTAGTTATCAATATGGTGTTAAATCTTGGTTGGGGAGAAGGCATGTGGCCACTTCTGCCTTCAACTCCAGAATCCTATCTATTGTACACTCTTCCAGATCATGTGCATGCCGCCTCAGTCTCTGAGTTCACATGGGCATCAGTCCTATTGCATTCAGAATGCTTTGTTTCCTTAGTGGCCTCCATCCCATCTGGTCCTATTCACCTGTGTTTGTTTTGTTTTGTATATTATACTAAGGTACTATATTATTATAATATGTTACAACATACATGGTACATTATTATGCTATAGGATATTATATTGTAATCCCTTAGAAGCCTGATTGTTTTCCTTGTTTTTAATTGAAATTTTACTTACGAATCCCAGTGAATTATTTGGTATATTGAAGTGTAGCTTCTTGTACTCTTTACATATTTTGGAGATCTGTTCTTTGTCTGATGTGCTGTGCTGTTGGTGAAGATCTTTTCCCATTCAGATAGTTACAGATTTGTCTTAGTGACTGTGTCCTTTGCCTTGCAGAAA
>NC_022032.1:23919592-23927652 GCF_000317375.1 Microtus ochrogaster | reverse complement strand
CAAGCAGCTTCTTTATTTAATTAACCAATGACCTTCCTCCATCACTACTCCCTACTTTCTCTTTTATGAGGTTCATGAGGTTCAAGTGGTCTTTGATCCATTTGTACTTGAGTTTTGTGTACGGGGATAGATATGAATCTATTTGTATTCTTCTACATGTAGACATACAGTTCTGTCAAACACCATTTGTTGAAGATGTTTTCTTTTTTTCCATGTATAATTTTAGCTTCTTTGTCAAAAATCAAATGTTCATAGGTGTGTCGATTAATACCAGGGTCTTTGATTTGGTTCCATTGTTTCAACTGTCTGATTTTATGCCAACATCCAGATGTCTGCATTATGTACTTCTATAATAGAACTTGATGGCAGGGATGGTGATGCCTCTAAAAGTTCCTTTATTTTACAGAATTGTTTTTGCTAGCCTGAGTTTTTTGATTTTCCATATAAAGTTGAATATTGTTCTTTTGAGGTCTGTGAAGACTTATGTTGGGATTTTGATGGGTATTGGATTGAATTGGCACTTTATTATATTGATCCTATCTATCTAAAGACATGGGAGATCTTTCCATTTTATAATATATTACTCAATTTTTTTCTTAGTGACTTAAAGTTCCTGTCATACAGGTCTTTCACTTCTTTGGTTAGTGTTACCCTGTTATACAGAAGCCTCTTGTTCATCCTGGCCACCCAGAACCAAAATAAAAACACAGCAACTGTATTAATTAAATCACTGCTAGGTCCATTAGCTCTAACTTCTTATTGGCTAACCCATTTTTAGTTATCTGTGTATTGGCAAGTGGCTTGGCTTATTGGCAAGATTCCGACTGGCATCTGTCTCTGGTGGGGCTGCATGGCTTCTTTTTATTCTGCCTTCCTTCTCCCAGCATTCAGTTTAGTTTTCTCTACCTAGCTCTGCTCAGCCCTACTCTGCTATAGGCTCAAAGCAGTTTTTTTTTATTAACCAATGGTATTCATAGCATACAGAGGGTAATCCCACATCATTACCCCAATATAATTTATGCCATTTGTGGTTATTGTAAAGGGTAATATTTCTCTGATTTCTTTAAATGTTATTATTTGTATAGAGGAGGAAAAGTGATTTTTTTGAGTTGATCTTGTTGTATTCTGCCACATTACTGAAGTTGTTAATCATCTGTAGGATTTCTCTCATAGCATTTTTGGGAGTCACATACATATACTATCATATCATCTGCAAATAGCAAAAGTTTGACTTACTTTTTCCTTTCCAACTTGTATCCCTTGATCTCCTTTTTATTAGAACTTCAGGTTCTATGTTGAAAAGGTATGGAGAGAGTGGACAGCCTTGTCTTATCCCTGATTTTAGTGGAAGGCTCTGAGTTTCTCTTCATTTAATTTGATGCTGGCTGTCAGTTTGCTGTACATTGCTTTTAATATGTTTAGATACACTCCTTGTATTCCTGTTGTCTCCAAGACCTTTATCATGACTGGGTGCTGGATTTTGTTGAATGCTTTTTCACCATCTAATGAGATAATTATATGGGTTTTCGTCAGTTTATTTATATGGTGAATTACATTGATAGATATTCATATGTTGAACCATCCATACATGTCTGGGACGAAAATGACTTAACCACAGATAATTATTTTTGATTGTGTTCTTAGAGTTTGTTTACCAGTATCTTATTGATTATGTTTGCATCAATGTTCCTTAAAGGGTTTGGTCCGTAATCTCTTTCCGTGAAGTGAAGTCTATATGTCAGAGATAGTCTGAGGTCACAGAGGATGGATGGGTTTGGAGGCAGAGTGGGACTTTTACCTTACCGGATCATATTGGTAAGGTGGGGTTGAAGCAACCTACCTGAAAGAAGCTTTCCTGCTGGCTAGGTGAGGGAGGGGCCCTGGGTTTTGGCCTGGGACTTAGGGCCTAGAACTGGGATGTCCACTTGGGTAACTGCTCTCCCACCCTTGGTCCTCTCTCTGGAGCTGCAGTCTCACCTGTTTGGCTTCTAATGACAGTGAGAAAGGGGGTTGTATTTTTTTTTTTATTGAGAAAAAAAATTTTCGCCTCCTCCCAGCCTCCCACTCCTCCGGCCCTCCCCCCACTCCTCTCCCCCTCCCTCTCAAGTCTGAAGAGGAGTCAGGGTTCCCTGCCCTGTGGAAAGTCCAAAGTCCTCCCCCCTCCATCCTGGTCTAGGAAGGTGAACATCCAAACTGGCTAGGCTCCCACAAAGCCAGCACATTAAGTAGGATCAAAACCCAGTGCCATTGTTCTTGGCTTCTCAGCAACCCTCATTGTTCGCCATGTTCAGAGAGTCCAGGTTTATCCCCTGCTTTTCCAGTCACAATCCAGCTGGCCTTGGTGAGCTCCCAATAGATCAGCCCCACTGTCTCCGTGGGTGGGTGCACCCCTCTTGGTCCTGACGTCCTTGCTCATCTTCTCCCTCCTTCTGCTCCTCATTGGTACTTTGGGAGCTCAGTCCAGTGTTCCAGTGTGGGTCTCTGTCTCTATCTCCATCCATCGCCAGATGAAGATTCTATGGTGATATGCAAAATATTCATCAGTATGGCTATAGGATAGGATCATTTCAGGTTCCCTATCCTTAGCTGCCCCAGGAACTAACTGGGGACCTCGCCTTGGGCACCTGGAAGCTCCTCTAGGTCCAAGTCTCTTCCCAACCCTAAGATGGCTCCCTTAATTAAGATATGTGCTTCCCTGCTCCCCTATCCAACCTTCCTGTATCCCAATCATCCCATTGCCCCAAGTTCTCCCCATCCTACCCTTCTCACTTTTTTCTCCCCATCTCCCCTTAACCCCCCTCCCACCCCACCCTTTGGATGGGAGGGGAGGAAGGTGAAACCGGGAAGCATAGAGGATATAGAAATCATAATCAGGCACATTATATGGTAAAAATCTATTCTCAGTAAAAGAAAAATTATTATCAATGAATTTTACAGCAATAAATACAACAGTCTTATTTGTATTAATCATTTTTTCTGGTTTATTTGTGTATATATAATTTTCTGTGCATCTTGTCACTTACCTTTATTTGTATGCCCACCACAATCAAAAAGATATTGTCCATTTTTTTTTTACCCAACAAGGATCCCTGCTAAAATTGTACCCAAGATCCTCCTTCCATCACATGACTACTCCCCCTCTTTTGTTTATAAACACTGTTGTCTCAAATGTTACAAAAGCAGACTACTATACCTTTGGGGGGCATATCTACTTTCTCTCTTGTCCCTCAGATTCTTCTATATCCTGATATATCATCAAGAATTCAGTCTTCCCTGTTCCTGAATAGTGTCCTATAACCTGTGTAGTATGCTGAACACAGTTGTCTAAGCATTTACTTGATAAGGGAAAGTCTTGGAAGGCTGTCTATTTAGATATTAAAAGTAAAGTCACCAGAAACTGCATGAGAAATAAAAGGTCCAACAGAAGAGAAGCACAAAACTAATGTGTAAGCTCAAATGCAAATTGATACATTTGATTCCTAGAATACTGGGATCGAAGTCTATCATTTGAGATTAAACAAGGATTAGTCAGATTTTTCATATTTACTGATTTTTTGCTCATTGCGAATTTTCAGTTAAATACATGCAATTGATAATCCAGGCTCCTGGATTTCTTTGTTAATGCCTCAAAGACAAAAGAACTCCAGGTAAATATATACTTTAAAAATACCAGTAACATTTAAATGTTCAATGAATTTCAGCTAAGTATAAACAGTATTACTTTAAAATATATATTCTTATGTATACATGTATACATATAAAGAATTAATATTGTTGCTATTTGACAGAAATATAACCACGATTTTAAAAAAAGATTGTGTTTAAACTGTCTTTACATTTTTCTTGGAAGTACTTTAAAAATTATAACTTGTGTTTTGTCAGCTTATGAGGCTCTTTGTGAACAACAGAAGAGTCCACATATCAACTTTAACAGACAAGGAAGCCATTCCTATTTGGCCATACAGTAGTACTTTAGTATAGCTCAATTTATTAAATTATAAGACAATATAAGTTTATACCCTTATATGGCTTCATACATTTATTTTATGTACATAAAGAAAATGTTGGTAATGGGCTGAAGTCTTGAACATTCTGCTAAGTGTGATGACCTCATTTGAGTGATCAATTGTTGAGATTAGCTTTCTAATTCATTACAGTCAATTCTTTAGAAAATTGTAATAGATATTTCAGGGAATTAGGGGATTAATCTAGCAATCTGACAAACAAGGTAACCTGATAGTTTGAAGCTTTCCTGGGTATAATGTGATTTAAAATGAAGAGAGATCATATCCTATGAGCAACAAATTGAGATACTCTCCATAACTTAATTTTGAATGGTAATCACATTAATGAAATAGGATTTTTAAAGTATTTTAAATCCATACATTTTAAAAAGAAGTGATTAATTATCTCTTACAGCAGGAGCTGCTTTAAGCTTTCAAATTTTATAAAATAATAGTTTTCATAATTGCTTATTAGTAACAAAGAGCTCAGTCTTTATTAATTTATTTTAACCCTGTTTTTAAATAATTCTGTGTTGTCTTTCAAAAGCCCAGATGCATGTGTATCTCTCTCTCTCTCTTTCTGTCTCTGTACATATTTGGGTGTGTGTGCTGTTAGTAAAGTGTATCTTATGAAGAACCAGGAGAATCTTTTAAAAGTTAATTTAGAAAACACAAATGACAAAAGAAAGATTAATGTACTGAGGTTCAGTTTAATGCACTCAGCGTGACATTACTTAGTTTACTTGGGAAAAAAAGCACCAACACTTTTCTTACTCAGGATAGGAAATAAAGAAATTACAGGGGCAAGTAAGAATTAACAGCTTAGCTTACAGAAAGAATCAGACTCATGACTGAGTGGAGTGTCCTAGGTCAGACAACAACATAAATTTGCCTTCAGGGTACGAGATGGAGGACAGCTGAAAAGAGGGTGTTGCTCAGTATTCCTGAACTAGGGGAAGACTTAACCTGTTCTGATAGTTCACAAAAGATGAATTGTATGGCTTCAGTCTCCAAAAGATTTCTACACCTATGCATTAGCAAAAATCCTCAATCTGTCACCACCAAGACCGTCTTTAGTTTGTAATCTCTTTAAGTTGCCATTCTAGGAATTTTCCCTCTGTTAAACACGATTCACCATTCTGTACAAGGCAGGCACCCCCTGCTGGATGCTGTGGGTTTGCCTAGGAGAATGCTTGTATGCTTGTAGAGAATGTGTGAATTCATAAACCTCTGCTGAGTCCCTTATCTTTATAGTATTGTACCACATACTTATTTTTTTTTTGATCAGGATTTTTAAGAGAACTACATCCTAGGATCATTTCTCTGGAATTAAATAAGAGCCATCACACGAAGACTCATGTGTAAGAGAAGACTGAAAATATGCCTGAAAATGATGAAGTCATGTCAAGATAAACCGGATGTGAAAACTCACACATGTCTAATAGGAAAATAACTGATTGATATTTGTTAATTATGTTTTACCTTGTGTAGTTTTCTTTACATTCAATTAAATATACCTCTTAGGTTTATAATAACTTTAATATGCATAATTCTTACACCTGCTCTGTATTTCTAGAAGTATTAATCATTAAGGGAGCAAAACAATGCACAAGAATTATATGACAGAGTTGGGATATATACAAAGCAGATCTGATTCCAGAAGTCATGCAGTGGTACTAACTTTAGATGCTTGAATATTTATATCTGCTATTACATTTAATTTAGTATCATTTATGTAATCTCATTGATTACAACATATTCTTAAAAAGGGAAGTTAAATTACCCAGCAAGTTACAGAATTTTTCAGATTACTTTTTATATGATAGTCTTGCAACTCTAAAACAGGGTTAACCTAAAAATATTGAAATAAATAGGTGGAAATTACCAAAACTATAATACCACAAAGCCTTTTTGATAATCTTATAATGAGAATTTATTTGAAAAAAAAATCATTCAATGTCTCATGAAAGTAATACCTTGCTAGTTTGACAGGACAATCAGGCTTCAGTATGATTGAGGGCTGATCTTTATAGTTTCCAACTTTACCATTGACTGAGTTACCCAGACCGACACAGTAGAAGTCATCTTCTGTCTCTTTGGAGGTAAAACCCAGACATCCCCAGTCTATCTTGTAAGATACTCATTCTGCTGATATTCTCAATAACAATGCATTGTGGTTGCCTTACTGGAAGGATCTCCTCACAGAGTAATTTGCAAGGAAAAGGTTCAATGATCTGTGCCTTCTGAAAACTAAACAATGTTTAATAGATTGTACCCCTTCATCTTAAAATTAGAAATTAGATATATGACAGAAAGCTACTGTGCCTCTGCTGCTGTAGTGGTTAGATACTGTCTCCTAAAGTACACAAAAGTTAGATATGCTTTATAAAAGTTACCTGGAAAATTGTGTTGCATGTAGAGCCAAGATCAGACAAAAACATTGTTTAAAAAAGTATCAAATCTTAGTGCAAAATACACTCCTGATTGATTCCCATAGTAAGCTGTAATAATAATACATTCAAACTGGTATGTTTATAACCATAGAAGTTATGCTTTAAAAGGGTATGATGTGCCTTCGCACAGACGTATATTTCTAGCCTTTTCAAAAATATATTTAGATGTTTTTCCTTTGATTTGGATGAAATGAATGTGCTATTATGACATATTACAGCTAAGAGCTCTCTACTACAGAATATCAGAAAAAAAATATCTGACAAAGATAGAAAGACATACCTGTGACTTACTGCTCTGTGGAAAGAATGACTCAAGGAGTAAAATTTCAAAAATGGAAAATAAATCTTTGAAGAATGAAATAAAGACTCAAAATGGGGAAAAGGATTAAGAGGGGAGAAAACTCACAAAGATTTATCCCTGATCTAGTAATTAATCAAAGAAGTAGAAAAAAAATACAGTTTGTAGAAATAAAGTGAGTCAATCAAAGATTCTTTTTATTAAATAATATTTGGAAACTACAAATCTGTGCTACTTAAATATATCATAGAGCATATGTATGTATGCACATGTATCTGAATATGTCTATGCTTTCCTTAATACGTTTCATTTTAAATGCATTTTATTTTAAAGTATGAATTACAAACAGTGAGCACCAGTGTACTCCTAGAGATGGGCAGTTAACACTGTCAGGAAATTTTAAATGTTTTTACCACATAGAAAACATCATGACACACTATTTTTAAATTATAAAATAAAAAAACCCGAACATCGTTAAATTTAAAAGGGTTTTGACATCAAAAGTACAATCAAGAAAACAAAAACAAAAACCTTTGCAAGATGCACAACTGAAGGATATTTGATATCTAGATTATACAAATAAAAATGCCAATTCAAATTGAGACATGGAAATAAATAGGGAGATATTAAAAGAAGACAGATAATGTCTCTTTTTTTAAATGAGAAATATTGAAAACATGTTCTGCATCCTCAGTCACCAGGGACATACCAATGTTGAAATTCCTTCTTACCCAAATCAGAATTGTTAAGAGCCACAGAAACAAGGAAACAAACAAAAAACACTATTGATGAATACATGTGAAAAGACAGGGGAACACTTCTTCAATGCCACTGGGAGGAATAACTGATATAACTATTTTGTAAATCAGTGTGGTAGCTATTCAAATATCTAAAAATAGATCTACCATATGATCTAGCTATATCACCCTTAGCTTATGTCCAAGGAACTCTGTATCCTACTACAGATATACTTACTCAAGTATGTTCACTGTTCAAACTATTGAAATATTCAAACTATCTACCAAAATGAAAAAGATTTATATATCTATCAACAAATGAATAATAAAACTGTTGTACATAAGCAGAATGGACTACTATTTTGCTATTAAAAACAATAAAACTATGAAATTCATAAATCAATGCATATAACTATCAATATTTATTCTGAATAAGGAAATCCAGACCAAGAATGCTAAGTGTTGAATGTTCCCTTTCATACGTTCATACTAGCTTTGAATATTTAGATTGAAATGTCCATAGAAATCAAAAAACTAGAACTGACAGTGATGGAGGAGATAGTATGTG
>NC_022032.1:23903573-23919162 GCF_000317375.1 Microtus ochrogaster | reverse complement strand
GTCTCAGTGGGTGGGTGCACCCCTCGTGGTCCTGACTTCTTTGCTCATGTTCTCCCTCCTTCTGCTCCTCATTGGGACATTGGGAGCTCAGTCCAGTGCTCCAGTGTGGGTCTCTGTCTCTATCTCCATCCATCAACAGATGTAGGACCTATAGCACAGCAGAATTTAGCTATGCACGAAAACTAAGCTGAATGCTGGGAGTAAAAAGGTGGAGTCAGAGAGAAACCAGGTAGTGCTGCCTGAAACAGACACCGGAACTTTAGTCAGTAAGCCATAGCCATGTGGCAATACACAGATTAATAGAAATGGGTTAAATAAATATATAAGAGTTAGAAAAAAAAAAAAAGCTAAAGCTAATGGGCCAAGCATTGGTTTAATTAATACAGTTTCTGTGTGATTATTTTGAGGGTCTTGGTGGCTGTGAAACCAAAGAGAGTCAAAAGAATGATAACAAAATACAGGTTATATAAAGGAGAAAGAAAAATAATGGAATGAGAATTGTTGGAATGGGTGGGATGAGAGGGCAGGATAGAGTAGAACATATGAGAAGGATAAATAACACTAACTGGAAACATCATATGGAAATCTGCTATTGTAGATGCTTCTTAAAATACACACAAACACACACACAGAGACAGACAGACACACAAAGTTACTCAATAGGAGTCAACTCCAGATAGCGAAATGGGAATACGTCATCTCTTTTTGATTTGGTAAATGGTTTTTCATAGATACTCCCAAACATTATAGGCTATTGTCCCTTCTCTTGTTCATCATCTAGTAATTAATAGTAAAATTCTATTGGGGAAAATACCAACAATGATGATATCACATAAGAAATCAAGCTAATACCAACTTGGATGTCTGGCTAATACGAGCTAAAAGGTTCTGTTTGTGTTAGGAATTAGTGATAGTTTCTGGGTTTGTACCTTCCTTTGAGCCCCTTTTCTGTTTGATTTTTGTCTGTTTTGTCCAATTCAGATGTGTTAGTTTTATTTTGTTTCATTATATTTTTATTGTTAATCTTCTGAAGCCTATTTTTTCCTAATGAGAATCATAAAGGTGGATATGAATAGAGGTGGTGATGAACTGGGGAGGAGTAGGAGGAGAAGACACTATATCAGGATATATGTGAAACAAAATCTATTTTCAATTAAAGGAAAAGAATTCAGACACACTTAGCTTTACATATTAAAAAACATTTTTTTTTTTATAAAACTGAAGTTCCAAATCCCACAAACTTAATATTCTGGCAAATACACTACTTTTGGTCCTACTGTGAATCTCTTACAATTCTGGGTTTATGGAGCTACCCTTTTTATGGATATCACCTTGCTAATATTCTACTGCTACATTTTAGACTAGGGTGACCCATGTTAACAGGTTTTTCTAAGGTTGTAAAACTGGGAATTATTCTCTCATATGCAGAAACCCTCATCTGTGAGCCAACAGTAACGACTCATTGAGATGTTCTGAGTGCTGTTCATCTCTGAAGGGCTTGGCTCTGCTTTGCGTGTTTATTTACTATACGGTTTATTTAATGAAGTCTCACTTTAGATATTTTAGTTCATATCAATTTCTATCAACCCTTGATTCCTATCCTCAATAAGCTTTCCTATTATGAACACCAAAGGTTAGCTTTTCAAAAGAACTGGCGAGGTTGTTATTGGAAGGATGAAGTTTACAGACCAAAGACTTGTAAGCAGTGTGCTACTCGTCTAAAGGTTTTGTATGGCTCTTAAACGGCCAAAGTCTCCATTCAAGCAAAATATACCCATATTTGTCTCCACACAATATGGCCATTTATTCAAGAGATATTCCAGTACAAGCAGGATGAGTAATCGTTTCAGCCTCGGCTTACACCGTAAGCCTTCTCCCTATCACCATGCCGTCATTATTGGCAGCAGTGAGCGCAGCTGAAGCTCAGTGCTCCGCCCCATAAATATAAATTCACCTCAAGCAAATCCCCTACTATGGGACATCTGCCCAGCAATTAAGGCAAGATTTAGTCCAGATGGAAACTGATAAGTGGATGAGCGGAGACATGTCTAACTTGATTGTTTCTCCGAAGCCTCTGGAAACATTACGTATGTTGGCACAGTCATGCAGGCAGGGCTGACATGTTCCTAGACAGTGAATGATGTGTCACAAGGGAAAGCTTTGACATTGTTCCCCCATTGCGACTCTGATCCACTACAAGGATATCCTGTTCTGCAGGGTAACCATAATTCACAAGGGACTATTTTAGATATTTAATGTCATTTCAATACATAGAAAATAAAATTCAAAAGTTAGTTCTTCAGTGAGAACTTTCTACATCCGATGTAGACAATACATCCATGAGTAGAGTTACTACACTTTAACAGCCAGAAAAGAAATGTATCATTAGGTAATATTTAATATGCCCTAAAGAACAGTATTATTTATGAGATGAAAGAAAGCTGTTGGAAACGATGAGGAAGGTGAGCATTTCTAGAGCAAGTTCATTAAAAGAAATCAAGGGGAAGAAAAATGCGTAATTGCAGAATAAAATGGGGACTGAAAGTCACAGCTCTCATATGTGGGACAGCAACTCTAAGGAAAGGACACCGTTAACAAAGTTTGCAAGAGAAATTGTTCTGATAAAACCTGACTACAGTTATTACCGATTCAAAACTGGACTGGATTAGAGATCCAAGAAAGACATTAGATTAAAAAAACTTATTTCTGTCCATCTTCCATCTGACAAGTGACAAGGAGGGAATACTATAATGGTTAATTTATTCTGAGTCCTATGAATTTACGTATTACACGTGGTAACACATTTTACTTTTTAAATAAAAGTGTTTCTTTCTTTCTGATTATATAAATAATTCATGATTTTTAAAATACTTCAAGCAATGTAGCAAAATGGAAAAGGAAAGTCAAAACACTTGAAAATTTCAATTACTAGAAAAAAAAACAACTTTCATTTTTGGTGCAATACAAAAATAAATATATGTGTATTCCCATATATAACTTTGCATTTTTCTTTAACAACTTTTCTGTTATAAGTTTGCCAATGTTTGTGTCTCATCATCTGTTTTTAGGAGTTTGGTAACTGTTTCTCCTGATTCTCATGCATGTATTTTTCATAGAATTGTGTAAAGACTTTGTTATAGGTATTTTTTCTATTTGAAATTATGCGCATACACATATTATTGCAACTTGAATTTTGCCTAAAGTTAGATTTTAAAATCTGCTTTAGTTAATAAATTTTTCCTCAATTGTACCAGCACTGCTATTTTCATAGGGTGAATATTTGTAGTTTTGTTGGTAATTTCCATTACTTGTATTACAGCGCATTTGCTCCTCTATTTTCATTGAACTTAGCCTACTTGACCTTCACTTAATTGACATCTTCTCAAAATTTTAGCATGCATAATGATAGATATTCTGAAGTTTTATAAGTATTCACACGAGAGTATGGTCTGGAACATGCATAATGAGGTTTTTGGAATGTCTTTCTTAAGATTAATATATTAGCAACTTAATTATCAAATTCATACATTGATAGACATTCGAGGACAACCTTTGTGAAGTGATTAGAATTAAGTTGGTTGCTGAGCAGTTACCCAATGGCTAAAGCAGAGGTTTTGTATGAGGAGAAATAATTGTATCATTGGGAGCCTGTTCTCATTCACAATGTGATTCCTTTAAAATTGTTTTGATGCAGCAAGAAGGGCTAACCACATGCAGATTTCATGTTGGTGCCATATGTTGGTCTTCTTAAAACCAAGGGACAGGTAAGCCACTGTTCTTTATCATATACAGGCTCTCTGGTATCCATTTATGGTGACAAAGTGGAAATAAGGTAGAAATACAATAATTCCAAAGGGTCTGTATGAATTCAACATTTTATGAATGTCCATTACCCTTTTTCCTCAGTGACAGCATTTGAATCTTATCATTGCTAATTTATACACACTTATTGGCTTTTTACCAATAGTTAAATCTTCTAGTTCAATTTAGAGTTTCTGTTTGTCTATCTTGGTACATTTTAATTTTTCACTTCTATTTATTTATGTTTTCCAAAAATTGCTTGATAAATACTCTTAAATATTTGTTGACTATGTATATATGCATCCCTTACTTTTAGGAATGCTTCATGAAACAATACATGTTATTTTAAGATGCTGTGATTTCAATATTGATTTCCTTTTGACATAATATGTTTCAACTTACATATATATTGGAATAATATTATTGGGTACACTAAACGATATTATAGACATTATTAGTATTATGCACAAGGTGAATAAATTATACACAGTTAAATTATTTCTCAACTTACATATTTTTATTATTTTAATACTATATTTCACTCTATAATTTTACATTTTATACATTAAACACTTCTATAGATTTTATTGTAATCAAAATTTTTCTGTCAGGCCTTAATGCATTCATTTTGTTTTAGGATATTCCTTTTGTCTTCTAAAATCCTCCAAGATATTTTGATTTTTAAAAATCTTTTAATAATCATTTCATCTAAAATAGATATTTACATATAAGAGGAAGTAGAATTAATTATACATTTCTATGAGAAAAAATGTCATTGATATTGTAGTTTTAAATTAGTAAATTGAAACCCACATTTCCTATATCAACACACACACTCAAACAAAACACACACACAAACCCTATTCTTTCTATTTACTTCATTTAGTTGAGTTCTCCTTCTGTATTCCTCCATATTCTTAGTTGCTTGCAATTTCTACTGGTAGAATTCACAATATAACACAGTGTACGAGACAGAAGAAGTTTATTTCATAGCAAACTGAGGTCCTCGAGATTGTGGAATGGACAGTGAACTTAGCGAATATTGTCCCTATTAGCATTAACAAGTTAGATGCAATTTTAAAGTCTTTAGAAAGCAGAAAGTTTTACCAGCTGTTCCTTTTGATTTTCTTTCTTTGTTTCTTATATTTTTTTTTAATTTTTCCATTTGAGAGGAGAAAAAAAAACAGTGAACATGAAGTTGGAATGTAGAGAAGATCTTAGAGTTGAAGTGGGGGTGTGATGTGGGATTCCCCTCTGTGTGCTGTGATTACGCTTAATGAATAAAAAAAAAAAACTGCCTTGGCCTGTTGATAGGGAAGAACTTAGGTAGGCGGGGAAGATGGAACTGAAGGCTGGGAGAAAGAGGGAAGAGGCAAAGAGAGATGCCACGGAGCCATCAGAGTCAGACATGTTGAATCTTTGCCGGTAAGCCACTGCCACGTGGTAATATACAGATTAATAAAAATGGTTTAAATTAAGCTGTAAGAGTTACCTTATAAGAAGCTAGAGTCGGGGCTGGAGAGATGGCTCTGCGGTTAAGAGCATTGCCTGCTCTTCCAAAGGTCCTGAGTTCAATTCCCGGCAACCACGTGGTGGCTCACAACCATCTGTAAATAGGTCTGGTGCCCTCTTCTGGCCTGCAGACATGCACACAGACAGAATATTGTATACACAATAAATAAATATTTAAAAAAAGAAGCTAGAGCTAAGTGGGCCAAACAGTGTTTTAATTAATATAATTTCTGTGTGATTATTTCGGTTTTGGGTGGCCAGGATGAATGTATGAATAAGAGACCTAGAGAAAGGAGGAAAAAAAATGCTCAACAAAAGAGACAAAAAATAAATTTAAGAAAAAGTAGAAGATAAAAAAAAGAAAAAGTAGAATATAAAAAAAAGAAAAAGTAGAAGATAATTTCATAAATCTAAAGAATGAGATGCTCATGAATGTGAAAGAGGCATACAGGACACCAAATAGATTTGAGTAGAAAAGAAATTCCTCTCAACTCATTATCGTAAAACACTCCATGTGTGGGAAAAAATGAAACAGAAAAGTTTCAAGAAGAAAGGACAAAGTCACACACAGAGTCAACCACCTTAGAGTAACACTTGATTTTTCAACTGGGACTTGATAATCAGCAATAAGATTGGGGAGATAGTTCTGCATTCTAGTTCTGGTTCATTAATTGTTCATCTTTCTGACACAGAGTAGCCTAATCTGAGAAGAGAAAACACAACCAAGAAAATGTCTCCATCAAGTTGGCCTATATGCCAACCAGTGAGATATTTTCTTGATGTTAATTGACATGACAGAGTACAGACGATGACTGGCAGTACTTTGCCTAAGCTGGTGGTCTTGGTTTGTATAAGAAATCAAACTGATTTTCAAGGAATTTCATCACATAATTTAGAACTCTAAATGTATTTTCTTAATGTAAATCCATTTCTTTCTTTTTAAATGTCGGAGTCAGGATCTGTCTTTCTAGCCCTGGCTGTCCTGGAACTCACTATGTAGACAAGATGATCATTAACTCAAAGATTTACCTGCCTAGGCCTCCCACGTGCTGGAATTGAAAAACTGTGCTGACATAACTGGCTCTAATTTTAATTTTCATTTACAGTAGTATACTTGTTGATATTCTCATCTTGCTAATTTCTTATGTAAAAAATTGATGTTTCTCTTCTGTTATTTCTTTAATTCTCCATAGAAATTAAAGGTTTGTTAGCAAAAATATTTGGTGCTATAGATATTTCTGCAGTTTACATTGGGTAATTTTTGTAGCAGTTTAAGGCATTCCTAGGTAGAGGTTATATTTACAAATTTAGTACCAAATGACCTCTTAAGTCAATTTATCATTTTTCACAGTTTAATTCCTTTCATGAGTATTGCAACTTTTACTAACAATACTAACTAAACTCTAACACATCATCATTGGCTGAAAGGTTAACCTTTTTTTTTTCATTTGGTTTTGTGTAAAAGTTGTAGTCCTGGAAAGCATTTTGAAGATTAGCCTTGAGCTCAGATCCACCAGCCTCTGCCTTCCTACTGCTGGAATTAAAGCTGTGTGCAGCAAAAATAAATAATGTTAATGTCTTTCTCTCCAGTAATGTCATTCAGATGTTGTTACCTAGCAATTATCTACCATTTTTTTATTTTTAATATTGCTTTATGCTTTAAGTTTTAATTTTCTTTAACTTCCTCGGGTAATATTTTACATTACTGTCTTAATTTTTTTCCATTTATCTAATACTGTAAATCTCTAAGCATTACTTAAATTAGTTTGCATAATATTCATGCTGTAAATCTTCATTATTTATTGGAAATAGTTTTGAGTCATTTTGTATTTTGTTCTTTTAAGCATCTGCTTAAATCAACGGTGCTACTTAACTTCTGAACATTAAAATTTTGTAGTTCTCTTTGGTATTAGCTCAGAAAAAAAGCTGGTTGCTATAACTCGTGTTATTTATTTCTCCAACTTGTACGTAGCCATTAAATATATGATTTTAATCACTTGGAATCTGCAAAACTGCCTGGTTTTGATGAATACACCAAGTGTGTTCTAAAGAATGAATATTCTACATTTTTTAAATGTAGTGTTCTTTGAAGCTCAGTAAGCTGTTTGATTTTTATCATTTAAATTGGCACATTACTAAGCACTTCTAACTAATTTTGTGATTTAGTTGCAGACATGTTAAATACCTGATATATTAGTGGGTTTTCATTTTTTTTTCTTATTCCTTTGTTTGACGATCTTCTTAGTGGGTAATGTTTCAGTAATTGATGGAGGAAGACCATTGGTTAATTAAATAAAGAAGCTGCTTGCCCTGATAGGTTAGAACGTAGGTGGGAGGAGTGAATGGAGCAGAACGCTGGGAGGAAGAGGAAGTGAGGTCAGACTCGACAGCTCTCCTCTCAGGGGCAGACGCCTCAGAGAGACACGATGCTCCACTCTTGCGGGCAGAGGTGAGAGCTCTGCTCTCTGAGGCACACGCGATGAAGCTCCGACCCAGGATGGACGTAGCTAGAATCTCCCTGGTAAGTCACCTTGTGGGCTACAGCAGATTATTAGAGATGGGCTAGTCCAGGTGCGAGAGTTAGCCTAGAAGAGGCTAGATAGAAATGGGCCAAGCAATGATTAAAAGAATACAGTGTCTGTGTAATTATTTCGGGTAAAGCTAGCCTTGTGGGCAGCAGGGTGCTGGGGCCGCTCATATTACAACAAGTAATATGTTGATTTTTTCTCTTGCATTGGTTTTATAATGGGCAAATAGATAAATCGATACTAATTTTTGAGCAGCTCCTCATATACTATTTTATTTTTTGATAATCTATTTTTTATTGATTGCTAATTTCACATATGGACATGATGTGCTTTGATCAAATTTGTTTCCTTTGCCTACCCTCCACCTGTAATTCTACCTATCCTGATATCAGTTTTTTCCTTCTTATTCATGCTGGATTCTGTTCTGTCTTGTTTTATTTTGTTTTGTTTTGTGTATGTGTGTTTATTTTGCCACTCAGTATTCTTAATATGTTTGTATATGCTTGCATGCAGTACCATCTGCTGGAGCCTGGGTAGTCTCCCAGATACTAGCTTTAAAAGAGTATGATTTGAGTATCTGGGACTATCACATTTTGAGAAGGATTGGGTGGATGGATTTATAAGGTTAGGAGTGATAGGTTGGGGCTAATGTGTAAAACGTTAAGATAGGACCCAGAACCATTGTGAAGAGGAATCTGTCAGAAATGATAACCCTCTTGAACCCTTGTGAGAGATTGAATCAGCCTCTGATGCCTCCTAATTTCACGTGTAAAGTGACCATAGAAGAGAGCACAAAACAATATAAAGAAAGTTATTGCTGGCGAAAAAGTTGACATCATAAATGGCAAAAGATTTATTCAAATGTTAATGTTCTTTACAAATCCCTGAGTTGTCAGTAGTCCTCATTGTCTGCTATGTTCAGCGAGTCCGGTTTTATCCCAGGCTTTTTCAGATCCAGGCCAGCTGGCCTTGGTGAGTTCCCGATAGAACATCCCCATTGTCTCAGAGTGTGGGTGTACCCCTCGCTGTCCTGAGTTCCTTGCTCGTGCTCTCTCTCCTTCTGCTCCTGATTTGGACCTTGAGATTTCTGTCCGGTGCTCCAATGTGGGTCTCTATCTCTGTCTCCTTTCATCGCCTGATGAAGGTTAATATTCAGGAGGATGCCTATATGTTAGAACAATGGCAATGGGTTTTTGATCCTACTGCACGTACTGGCTTTGTGGGAGCCTAGGCAGTTTGGATGCTCACCTTACTAGACCTGGATGGAGGTGGGTGGTCCTTGGACTTCCCACAGGGCAGGGAACCCTGATTGCTCCTTGGACTGACGAGGGAGGGGGACTTGATTGGGGGAGGGGAAGGGAAATGGGAGGCAGTGGCGGGGAAGAGTCAGAGGAGCTTAAATAAATAAATAATTAATAAATAAATAAATAAATAAATAAATAAACCAAATCCCTGAGTTGTATTTGTGAATGGCCAGCAAATGACATCAGTCCCTTTTCATCACTGGAAGGAGAAATTATCATAATATGGCTGTTTGCTCTTTAAGTGAATTTCCCTATTTTTCAAGAAAATTTTTTGTTATAACTGTCACTTATGTACTGATAGTATGACAATATGAGTATGCAATTTTTTTTCTGTATAACGGATTTAGTTTTTGAAAATAAATAAGCTGCTCAGTGGATTTTTCTCACATCTCATTCAAATTTTCTTTATTACCAATCTTCAGGTGTAGCCCATGAAACACTGTATTATGTCAGCAACTAAAGGCCTAATTTCTTTCAGTGTGCAGTTCTGTTGGATGTGACCTGCTTGTTTGTTCATACTGTAGCATATTATCACACAAAACAAAATCCAAAACTAGATGTCTTTTCTCTGAATCTAAGCATAGTGGTTCAATTCATAAATGTAGAAATCATACCTTTGATCATGATTTTACTATCCCCAATATGCTAATAGAAAATGGTTGTCTTTTATTGTACCACTTTGTATTTTGGGTTCTCCGGTACAGAATTATTTCACAGAACGAAAAAAAAAATCAGTGGTACCTCTGTATTCTAAGTCAAATTTGAAATCTGTCCATTGTCACAAAAGGAAGCAGATAACTGTGGATCAAGCATCAAAATCATATTACCTACTATGTAGGAAAGGAAATTCAGGCTTATGACTGGGAAGCATAGATGCTGTTATAATATTAGGGGGTAGAATCTATCAGAGTCAATTAAGGGAGAGATAACTCAATGTAATGGAATCAAGAATAACCAAGGATTTTCTTCATTCATGGTGTTTAATTTACCAAGCAGAGTAATGAGTGACTTAATGAGATTAAAAACATATTTAACCAGTATGTTTTTATCTTGAAACATTTAATAAAATTAAAGAACAAAGGTTGTTTGAATTATGAATAATTTTAACTGGAGAGAATAGGATGGAACATCCTGTAAGATACAGATTTAGATTTAGTATTTGTGTGTTTTGGTTTGTTTTTTTGAGATGTCATTTTGTTGGGTAGCTCTGGTTGTCTTGGAACTTACTCTGTAGATCAGGTTGACCTTGCACTCACAGAGATCCGCCTGTGTCTGCCTCCCAAGTGGTGGAGTTAAAAGTTTGTGCCACAGGTATCTGGCCCTATGTATTTTGTTTTAAAACACTGAAATATAGTGTAGACATGGTGATTTTTGTGTCCAGTATAAATTAATATAAATTAATACATATGATTATAAAAATATGATCAAAGTGAATGCAATTATTAAGATATCAGTCATTGGAGTCACTGGGATTACTAAGTAGGCAAAGCGTTTGAAGAACACATATGATAGAGTTTGCTGACCTGAACCCCTGTAGAAAAGTGGAGAGAATTGAGTCAACTAGAAAAGGTATTATTTAACTCCCTCATGCAGGCTGTGACAGAAACACCCTAACACACATACCTCTCTCTCTTACTCTCTTAACTATCTTTCACACACAGTCAACATCATCATCATCATCATCGTCATCGTCATCATCATCATCATCGTCATCATCATCATCATTGTCATCATCATCATCATCGTCGTCGTCATCATCATCGTCATCATCATCGTCATCATCACCGTCATCATCATTATCACCATCGTCGTCATCATCATCATCGTCATCATTATCATCATCGTCATCGTCGTCGTGATCATCATCATCATCGTCATCATCATCATCATCATGACAATAATAATAACATTTTTAAAATCTTCAGAAATTCTCTAGGATTATTTTCCAATTGATTATAGGTTCCTACTTCTATGAAGCTGTCTATAGATCTGTTACTTTTAGTTAACAATTCTACCCTAAAATTTATTTCATATACTTAATTTTATAAATACATAATATTAGGTTGTTGGTGGTGCACACCTTTAATCCCAGCACTTGGGAAACAAAGATAAGTGAATTGAGATTGAGGTCAGCCTGGTCTACAGAGCAAATTCCAAGACAGGCTCCAAATCTACAGAGAAACCCTGTCTCAAAAATCCCTAAAATATACAAATACATACATACACACACAGACATACATATATACATAGATACAATATGTTGCTAAAAGAAGCAATAGTTTCAGATTGATGACAGCTTTCAAAGGGACATTAATTCTGTATCCTAGAAAACTGATATAAATAGGAACATTTTAGCATCTTCCTTAGGATTAACTGAATCACGGTGAACTACAAAGAAATGAATGATAGGCAATTTATAAGGATTAATTTCTATTCTTAGATTTCTTCCACTATTAAAAAAATCATCAAACATTTTAATCATGTGTACTTTCATAAGTATGACATACTTAATATTTGGCTAACAATTCTATAGACTCAAGTAATAAAATAGATAGTAACCCGAATAGCAATTTATAATGCTAAGTTGATGACAAAGTCTATGCCATAGAAATTGCTTACTTTGTCAAGAGGGAAGTGTTCGTGGAATCTATGCTCTGTCTCCATGTGAACCATCTGTTAATTGTAGCACTTTCATAGGTGTTCTACTTAATCTTATGAACTTGTAAGATGATCTCTTCTCAAATTTGTGATAAAAACATGTTTAATTTATAGTTAGGAAGGATAATTCTTGAGACACGCTTTTTCTGACCTCACTGTATTTACACTTGTTGACTCCTGACCTCCCCTTCTGATTGTTGACTATGAACTCATAGGATGATTTCTACCTATTCTGTGACTACGTGTCTTCATTATCTAGGACAGCATTTCTCCCTTTTATGTGCTTAATAACTATTTTACAGGAGCGAATGGTCATTGAACATTGAAGAACAACTTGAATCACAATGATAGCAGGGAAAAAAGGGAACCTATTGTAGTGACACAATGAGAGCAGAAAGAAAAAAATTAAGAGTTGTATTTGACACCATCCTTTTTTTTTTCAGTTGCAATTTTCAAACGAATGGAAGAATAACAATGCACTCCGCAGGGAAATTCTATGCTACTTATGTTGACACACAAAAATGAAAGCTTTTATGTTGCCCATAGCAGTTACCAGGAAAGTTGCAAAACTCTACTCAAATAAATCTGAATACTTAAGAGTAAGTAATTGTGTCTATTTAGTTCCAGTTGGCAAACTGTATTCATTGTAGGAGGTACTGCTTACAATGAGGCAACCCAGCATTTGGTTTATTTTCTTGTTTAACTTCCAGCTATCCAATTATAATGTACTATTTTAAGTAGAATACCTGGCTGGTTGCATATAGCATTGCTTGTTTATATAAAAATTTTTTCCAGTGTTCTTTCTTCTCATCACAAAGGAAGTAAGACTTCAGGGCCAGAATTCTTATTTAATTCAAAAGTAGTTCATGTAGATCTATGATGTCTAAAAATAATTTCCTCTTCATAATTTAGTAGTAGCCCATTTTTATGCTTAGTTATTTTATGCCTTTGGGGAAATATTAATTTGTCTGGTTTTGAACTTGAGTATTATAATGTCAGTAGTCTAATAGTAAGGAAATGACAGTCTGATGAGATGTCATTTTCTTTAAAAGTAAGAATCAATGGAAAGTGGTGGTCTTTGTTAATAAATGAGTTTATTCTCTTATTTGAATTGGCTATTTTATGCTGAAAAATACTTGCACTTTTCTGCTTTATCTCTCTCTTATTGTGCTATATATGCCACAATAATCCACAGAACAAATTTAAAGTATAGATTTTTACAAGTTGACACAACCTGGCTTAAAGACATCCATTAAACTATTACTATGATGAAAATAAAGATTATTATCTTTCATCCCTGAATGTTTTATAATTCCCAATTCCCACTTCTCAATATTTCTCACTGCCTTGCCAATGAATTTGATCACTTTTCTGTGAGTTTGGTTGACTCTTTTAAATTTCAGAGTCATTAAAGTCCTGGCACAAAGGAATCACCTAGGAATCTTCAAGGGTGATACCAGCTAAGACTCCTAGCCAAAGCAGATACATAGTCAGAACTGGCCATCTCCTGTGAACGTATTCATACCTAGCCCAGTTGTCATCAGAAACACATAATCCAGCAAGTGATAGAAACAGATGCAGACCCGCAGCCAAATATAAGGTGGAGCTGAGGAATTCTGCAGAGAAGAGGAGAAAGGACTTTAGGAGCCAGAGGGCTCAATAACATCACAAGAAAATCCACAGGGTCAACTAACCTCGGCTCATCGGGGTTCACAGAGATTGAACTAGTAACCAGGGAGCCTGCATGAAACTGATTTAAGCCCTCTGCATAAATGCTACAGTTGAACTCCTAACAATAGGAGCAGGGGCTGTTTCTAACTCTATTAACTGGCTTTGGGAACCCTACACCTCATACTGTGACACTTTGCCTTAAAACATGGGAGGTGCTTAGTCTTACTGCAGCTTGATATGCCATGTTTTGTTGATATCCATGGGAGACCTGCCCTTTCCTGAAGAGAAAAGGAGGAGATGGTTGGGTGATAGGGACAGAGTAGGGTGGGAGAGGAAGGCCTGGGAAGAGAGGAAGGAGGGGAAATTTCATGGCTGAGGAGTTAAATAAATTAGTTAATTAAAAAAAAATTAGATCATAAGCTTTTTGCCCTTCCCTCCCTGAGCTGATCAACAGCAGTATGGGATTCACCTGTTTTTACAAATATTGATAGTCAATATTTATGTTTTATTTAATCTTTTGATTATGTTGCTATTTGGGTTTGTAATAGCTTTTATTCATTCCATTTGTTCACGAATGGACAGTCCATTCTAATCTGGTTTGACTGTATCCCGAAAGAGTAATTTCTACTAATTTAAAACTTTTTAGTTTAAGATTACAGTTTAGCAACCATATATTAACCTGAGATTTTGTTGTGAGTTAAAATAAAAGCAAATTTTATCAAATTGTCCTCACTCAACATTCTGAATGCCTCCTTCTCTCAGTTTGTTTTTTCATGTGTTTTTTAAAATCACTGCATTTGTAAGGATGGGATTTATGTCTATATTCTTTATTCTAGTCCATTATTGAATATGCTGTTCTAAATAAAACGTTATACTATCTTATTTTAGCTTCATAATAAATCTTAAAAACCTGTAGGTTCTGTATTATCCTGTCATTTTCCAGTAAGGCCATGATGTAGGTGACAACGAAGCACATTGTATACTTGGCTTCTTCTGAAGATGTTCTGTTTGGTGTGTTGACAAAAACACACTGATTCATTGTTCACAAGGGCTTGTGTTCCCTTACAAACATCTGTGTATCTTTCTCTCCTTTAGAAGAACCTATTGCTTTTGAAATGGGACTTATCCTTCTTAAATATTTTGTGATTAATTATATCCTAAAGTATTTAATTTCACAACATTTCAAAATATTATCTGGCAATCGGTGATTTTAAGAACAATGTTTAGTAAGTTTCCTTTTGATATTAACAATTTAGTAGAGTTTGAATTTATTGTTCCATTGTCTGTTCTTTAATATACATTTTGTTGTTTCTTTCATTTGGGGGTCTTTTTATTTTTTACTTCTTTTCCTTTACAAGATTCCTTTGATTTCTTTTTAATTGTTGATGTTGCTTTTTGATCTGTAGAACAAAATTTAATTATTTATAGTTATTTATAGTATGTATATAAAATCATTGATATGTAAAACATCACTATACTTTCCACCAATATTTTATGCTATTGTGGAAAATTAGTTCTCGAACCCAATGAATAGGCTATGAACACCAAATATATTCTTATTGTTATTATAAAAACTCAATCTTCTTTAAGTATCTTCAAAAGCCGAAAATGCATTTCCATATGCACCTATTAGCCTTAATTTTTTTCTTTTGTAATTTTATGCAGATCTCCATTTACAACACAATAAATTAACAATGACCTATTCTTGAGGATATGATTGTGAAGAAGGTATTCTGTTAAGGTTTGCATGTGCATCTTTGGTTTTGAAAGGCATATTTACATGTTGAAGATGTTCACATGCTATAGATGCTTCCTTTCTGTTACTACTCTAACTTTCACTCCATTTTATTCTTATTTACTCATTTTCATAAAAGAAAGTCTCCGGCACCTTAGTCTTTCTGGTTTGTAATGTGGCTTATCTTTTATCAATATTTTATGATTAATTTCTTTTTAACATTTTTATTGCTTTTATGTCGGTCTTATTTCTTTTTAAATCAAGTTAAACTATAGTCTCACCATTTATCTTAAGAATTATTTTTCTTGGCCGGGCGGTGGTGGCGCATGCCTTTAATCCCAGCACTCGGGAAGTGGAGGCAGGCGGATCTCTGTGAGTTC
>NC_022032.1:23896227-23903473 GCF_000317375.1 Microtus ochrogaster | reverse complement strand
GGAGGGAGAACATGGTCTTATTTCTTTTTAAATCAAGTTAAACTATAGTCTCACCATTTATCTTAAGAATTATTTTTCTTGGCCGGGCGGTGGTGGCGCACGCCTTTAATCCCAGCACTCGGGAGGTGGAGGCAGGTGGATCTCTGTGAGTTCGAGACCAGCCTGGACTACAGAGCTAGTTCCAGGACAGGCTCCAAAGCCACAGAGAAACACTGTCTCAAAAAAAAAAAAAACCCAAAAAAAATTATTTTTCTTTTTTGTCTTTTATTTTTTTATGTGTAAAGTCTTAGCCAAAGCTATCTTAATTGTTCTAATGTTACTGAAACAAGAGAAAATGTTTCTATAAACATTTTTTAAATTTTTTGCTTTTTCCTTCCTGATGGAACATTACTGGTAATTTAAAGTTTTTCCTCAGCCTTTGGAAGATACCCCATTCATTTTGGAAATTTTTAGTTTTTCCTTTGTGTATTGCTATATTTTGTTTTGTAAGGTTTCTATTGCTATGTCTTTATATTTATAAATTTGTACATGTTAATTCCCTGCTAATTTAATTGTTTAAACTTAGTACAGTTTTAATTTCTAAATTTTAAGATGGGTTCAACTGTGCATCTCAAGTGTATATATTTCAAACCTACAGAGTTCAGATAATCATGATGATCTGTTTCTTAAGTTAATCCTAATCATAGTTTCTAAAATTGGGATCTGATATGTTCTGTTTTTTTTTTTCTGGTTTGTATTGACTATTTATTGATGATAGTCCATCTTTTTTTGTGATGTCTATTAGTCAAATGCCCTGTCTTGGAAACTTTTCCTGAATGCTAATGATTATTTTGTATTCCTAAAATAATCATGACTTTTGGTTCAAAGAAGTAATCAAATTTTGGAACTTTATTTTTCCACTTTATATCTTAAATTTCTGGCTTAGTGTATAGAGGTTAAGTCAGCAATTTTCCTTCTAGTTTTTCGCATTTCAAAGAGCATCGATCTGAGTTTCCTATCCTTCACACTAATTATATGGTTTCCACATTTGATAAGGAGGTCTTGTGAAGTTCCTGAACATCTGATTTCCTGGTATGCTACCTAAAAGTCTTTCATGTACTTCTTTTCCTGGTCCAGATAGCTTCTTCATTGGCATTTGTCAGTCTGCACCTGACTGGAGCACATCTCAAGTACTGTTCCCCACTTTCACCCCTACATTCCTTTGAACAGTGCTCTGTCTTCCAAATTCTAGCTGTAATTGTTTCTCTGGGCTGTCATGTTCAACTTCAAAACATATTTGGCTTAGGGGGGGTCCTACTTCCTTACCATTTTGAGTAAAGATGCTGGAAATCTTTTCAGTTCTAAATATCTCTCACTAGATTCCTTTTTATTGCTTGATTTCACAGACTTCATTGTGTATTGTGTTTTGTTTGCTTTTTTTTTTTTGTCACAGGGTGATTCAATAAGTAGCTGCAAGTGATGGAAATGTCGAAGAGCTGGCAAGCCTTTGAAAACACATGCTATAGGATAATATTTGAGGGCTTTAAACAAATTTACATTATTAAGGGAATTACATGAATGAGAATGTAAAAGCAGCTCAGAAGGCTGAGATGTGGAAATCTTTAAGTAAATTGAAGACAGTTAATTTCATAAAAAATTCCTCATTTTTGCTTGTCTGATATAACTGCCATCAATTCCAATTTTTCTTTGGTTAACTTAAAGGTCCATTTTCCATTTTGTTAATCTATTGTTATCTTTTTATCTGCATTTTCCCTGATATTCTCTACTCCCATCCTTAAGACTTCTATAACATGCTTACAGCTGTTCTCTGCTCCTTTTCATAGACGTCTGCCAGATAACAGTTTTAGAAAGCAACGACCTAAAGGATTCTCCTCCAGGCCTTTATTATTTTTAGGGTTATGTGATATTCGACGTTCATCAAGAGCATGTTTCATCTATTAAGGAAGTCATGTGTATATGTGTGTGTGTGCATGCATTTGTGAGTGTGTGTGTGCGTTTTTGAGTGTGTGTGTGTGTGTGTGTGTGTGTGTGTATGTTTGGGTGTGTAGGGAGAGAGAGGGAAGGAGGGAAGGGTTTTTGTGTGTCCACACTATGCTCATGTAGAGTAAGCACAAAAATCAGTCTCAGGTATCTTCCCATACTACCTTTCACATTCCTTTTTGGGAAGATGTTTCTCACGGAACCTAGAGTTCATCAGTTGATTAAGCTAGTAGGCTGGTAAACTCCAGAGAACTTACTGTCTCCCCATCCACAACTACAATGTCCAGGATTACATTTAAACTGGCATTTTATGTGATATCTAAAGTCAGATATCCCTGTTTGGGTAATATGCACCTTGGAAACTGAGCCTCTGAAATTTAGAAAAATTCTCATTTCACAATGTTATTTAACCATCATCTACCGTTTATTAAATTAAATTTCTATACTCAGTGATCAAATGCATCATATAATGAGTGACCACTGCTCTTCTCTTTACCTTTTCTTTCTTCCAAATCCTGTTTTCAAAGTTGTGCTACAGATGAAGTACTTGTTAAGTGTCCTTTCTTAAGAACAGATAGGTCACATGATTGACTGTTCCATGGTTCCATGTTTTCATACTTTTTCCTCCCAGACACATGACTACTTTCTTGCCTGTACATAGGGCCTTATGACTACACACTTTACATGCTTATAGATGAGTTCACTCTTTTCTAGCCATTAAGTTTGCAAAGCAAGTTCAGCTATTACTAGTTTATTTTTTCCTTTGACAGAAATCTGGAAAGTTTACTCTATGCTTATATTATTATTCTCTGTGTCCTTATCCTTCAGGAGGCTCAGAAGATGTGTCAAATGTGGGTCTTTTTTTCATCAATACAACCTGGAACTCAGTGAGCCCTCTCTGTCTGCAGATGTGATTCCTTTGTCGTCACTGATGAATTATCGTCTATTATTTAATTATTGCCTTTCTTCCATCTGTTCCACTTTATCTTCTGGAATGCCTATCATTTTTACGATGAGTTTTCAGCACCTCCAGTCTCTTTATTGTCCTTCAGTATTTCTGTCACCTTGTAATTTTGTCCTTGATCTCTGAAGCTGAATTGGGTCTAAAAATGTGATTATCTCTCTTCAAATTGAGTAATTGAGAAATTGTACTGCCTGCCTTTGTTGTGTGCTTATTTATGCATGGTCCTTTGTTTGTACGTTCTCGAGATGTCTGCTGTTTCTGAGTTACCTCAAGTATTCTTTTTTATTTTAACTTTTACTCTCATGGTTTTAGAAGCCGAAATTCCAGGGGAATATGTTTTGAATCATGTAAATTCCTTCCTTAGTCTTTTTGACCTGGAGGCAGGTATAATATTATTCCCCATTATAATAGTGAAAAAAAAACCATTTCATACCTTAATATCAATAATCTATGACTATGTACCTTTAGAAGGTAAGCAATCATACATATACTATTAAAGAACATGCAGTAGGGATTCACTGCATGTTGAGATGCAGGTGTTGGCCTGGTGATTCAATAGGACAAAGGTAAAGGGGAAATGGGTGATGTATAAACAAAAAAGAAGGGAGCAATAGTATGGAGAACGAAGAGAAGATTTGGAAAATGCTTTGTGACTGTTTTTAGAGGCATCATCAACTGGGAAAACCAGAAACATAAAGTCTACCAAAAGCCTTCACCAATTATTAGAATAATGAATGTCTACTTCTACTTTGATCTTTTAACTAGAAATAGAGTTTTTGACACCTTTACTACTTAAGTGTTAAAAAAAAAGAAAGAGAGCTGCTGTAGGCAACTTAGTTTCTTATAACATGCCACGACAACTTCAGGAAAGTAACATAGATCTTCAAAAAGCAAATTTCTGCTACTCAGGATTACACTGTAGGCCATCGGACACAACTGTGTTGAGAAGTGGTGCTGTGTGCCTCAGGTAGACCAGCAATCTCGGAGTGGGACAATGGGACTATTTTGCTTAGTGCTGGACAGTGTAGATGCTGGATTCAGGCAATAGAGTGGGATCCACATTTACATATACATATATGTGTATGTGTGTGTGTGTGTGTGTGTGTGTGTGTGATAGGAAATATGGCAAGTTAACATGAGGACAGTATTCATCATCCCTGCGGTATCTTGAAAACTTTATGAACTCTCCCCAGAGTCTGCCAATTACTAGGCCTTGAACTAGATTTATAATTCCTTGGTTGTCAAAATCCATCACAGTTTACTTTTAGGACTGAATAATAACCTTATTTACTAAAGTTGCATTTACTAAATGCATTGGGATTCAAATTAAAAGTTGTATATTTGATTGCAGCAGGAAACAAAGTTACAAAATGAGAAAATAACAAATAAAAATGACAAATATGGAATTATAAACTGAAAATCAAAAGCCTACCCAGGAAGCTCAGACCTCACCCCTTCCCATGGTGCTACCCTGGGGCCCACAGCCCCAGCAGCTTTACTGGAGGCCAGTGCAGTCCTAGAGACCCGAGGGAAGACATAGCTCACCTCCAATTGAACCTTTTTAAGCCAGACCCACAACCTCAGACTGTACCCCTCTGCCTGGGCTCCATATCTAAGACTACCACAATGGAAGAAGTCTTTGGCTCTCCCAGAGGACAGGTAGTCCCTAGGAACTCCACGTAAGGCCTTGCCCACCACCAGTTAAAATTCCTTAAATTCCACTAACCCAGTCTAAACCCCTCCCTTGGGCTCCAACCTAGAACCCACAGCTCTGGCAGCCTTACCTCAGATAAGACCCTGCCCAGCACCCAGAAAACCCTAAACCGGTCCAAGAATCCTAGATGTCACTCACACCATCAACAGTACTAACATCACCACCACTACAACCACCCCACACCCCCAGGCCTCCATATCTCAGTCGACAACTGTGGAAGGAGATTTCTACTTCACTAGAGGATATTCTGCATTAAGGGACCCAGCTAGAAGACCAGAGAAGAAAGAGAACTCAAGGAACAAAAAAACAAAAGCAACAACAACAACAAAAAAAACAAACAAAAAAACATCCCACAAAGACAAATGTAGAGGTAAACACCAAGACCTATAATCATTCCAAATCCAGATTGTAAATGCCAGTGTAAGATCACAATCAATAACAGAAAAGGCAATATGTTATCACCAGAACTCAGCTGTCCTATAACAGCAATACCTGAACAATACAAAACAGCTGAAACACACACAAAAAAAACAATTATTATAATGACTTCGTGAAAATGATAGGGCCCTTAAAGTGGATATAGAAAAAGTCTCTTTAAAAAATTGAGGAAAAGAGCCGGGCGGTGATGGTGCACGCCTTTAATCCACGCACTCGGGAGGCAGAGGCAGGCGAATCTCTGTGAGTTCGAGACCAGCCTGGTCTACAAGAGCTAGTTCCAGGACAGGCTCCAAAGCCACAGAGAAACCCTGTCTTGAAAAAACCAAAAAAAAAAAAAATTAAGAACTACGTTAACATATTTTTTTTGGGAAATTAATATATAAGAGCTATGCCAACTAAGCTTTCATCAAGATTTAATAAACTGCATATGGCTCTTCTAAAGCATCAGTGACAAACTATAGTCTATTATAGATACTCTTCTGTTTGGTTAATGAAAAAACACTTGTTTTCATTTTCACTTAAAGTTATATTGTTTTTTTTTTGGTATAGACATTTCTACAAATGATTGTATGTGTTCAAGTGTGTAAGTATCTTATATATCACTTATCTGCAAGTTACACTAATTAACCAGTTTGAGACAAGCACTCTCACAAACCTACTTCCCATTCAAAATATTTATTTATTTGAAGAAAATTCTCATGATCATCTTTAAAATCCAGGAGATTATGTCACAAATCTAGATATAAAATTTACAGATGTTTTGAAAATTTGCATCTTGATATGTCTCTATAGAGACATACATATAAATAGAAATCTATTCAGTAGTAGCTTATGTTAGTGTATATACATATGTTTAATTAAAATGATTTTTAGGAGATAGATATATGAAAGTTATTCTATAACAATCTTAGGCCCTTGAAATGACAAGTACATGTAATTCAAGAATTAGTGAAACTTATAAAAATATATGTATTTATACTTTCAGTATTTATCTATTGATACGTTTCAATAAAATCTAAATATATATTCTAAAATACTGAAATGCAAGTTGTGAAAAAAAATTTGTTATTGAAAATGTTTATAAAATATTATGCCTATAGAAAGCCAAAGTTGTTGGGGTATTCCTAAATCTGCAGATATAATTAGAAACACTTGTATACTTCCAGTTTTCCTTCTCCTCCTCCCATCTTGCTGTTCCTTCCCTGCTTCTACTCTCTACTTCTCTGTCCCTCATTATTCAGTGTAAGTAAGAAATAACCACAGGAGCAAGAATATTTCTTATTACATAATAGTTAGACGTTTGGTTGCGAAAATCAAAGTAAGAAGACATTACGATGTCTTTCTGAGTGTTTTATTAGCGATGAAAAGGAAGTGAATGGATGAGTCTCCAGTCTTCCCACACATCTACTTGCTAGGCAAACACCAGCATTTGATGCAGAGCACTCCTGTCATTGATATGCTTACCATTTTCTCCCAGATGACCTTGAAGCTTAATGAAATTCACATGAAAGATTTTTACTATGCACGTTTAAAGAAAGTAGTTAAAAAGATTTAGATAGCTTTATAAAATAGAATTTCATTTCACTTTAAAAAAAAAACCCTCTGTTCTTGTCTACTCAAAAGTAAACGGCTCCAATTCAAAGCAGTTTACAAGCAACTTTCATGGTCTTTGTTGTCACCTGGCAACGTCCTGGAGATTGACAAGTAAAGCACTGGTCTTTGAGGACTGATTTCTAAGGATGTTAAGAGCATGAACTCCATTCCTTTTAAATGCTTTCTCAAGCACTAGCTTCAAAACAGAGTAGACCATTGATCCAACCATTTAATATAGGATGTCTCAGTGCATGACAATGTGAAACATTACAGAAATGTACATTAGAAAGTGTACTGTTTTCATTTGACAAAAGTCCAAGCGCAGAGTTGCAGAACAATGAAGAATGAGCAGTTGTGTTCAGTAGTGTATTCTCTATAAGCAGTCCCTGGGGGTTAAGATAAAAGAATTCCTAGAAAGCAAAAACTGAGATTTAGAAGTCTAAATGACAGCAATTAAATGTATTAATGTTGCAGACTTTATGTGGGCTTCCAGAGGAATTACTGGCATTTTTTCTATTTCCATATATTAATACGAAAGTATAGTTTTGGGGGGTTAA
>NC_022032.1:23895529-23896127 GCF_000317375.1 Microtus ochrogaster | reverse complement strand
TATATATACAATATACTCTGTATTGTAACGTTGAATTTTAATTGTGCTCATAAGCTGTTAAAAAGGTTAAAATAATAAAATTTATTTTCTCTATAGATTTAGAAGTCTAAATGACAGCAATTAAATGTATTAATGTTGCAGACTTTATGTGGGCTTCCAGAGGAATTACTGGCATTTTTTTCTATTTCCATATATTACGAAAGTATATATATGGAAAGTATATATACGAAAGTATAGTTTTGGGGGGTTAACAGAATCTTAAGGCAATCAGTGTGCATAAAATCAGTTTTTCTGGCTTTTCATCCTTCCCTGGTGGCTGCCTTCCTGAGGCAACACTGCTAATTCCTGTGTTCATCAAGAGATAAAACAATTCTGTATGAAACAAGAATAGTCACATTAATGCAGAAAGGAAGAGGTTGCAAAGAGCATTTGAACTTGGTTCTTTATCTTCTCCCAAAAAAAAATAAAGGAAGTATAAATAAAGAGAAATGTGCACTTAACTTCAAATGCTATTTAATGCACAGTGTATGTATCTTAAGATATTTTATTATGTAGTTAATCTTCTAATAATAATGTAAGTGTTAAAATCCGCAGGTTT
>NC_022032.1:23882222-23894974 GCF_000317375.1 Microtus ochrogaster | reverse complement strand
AGAGAAATGGAACCAAGAAGAAAACAGCAGCTATCAAATAAGATAAAATGTTTTCAGATTATGTGTTTGGTATTATAATTTCTACTTTTCAAGAACACAAACAAATTTCAATTAGAAAATCAAAACTTTTTTTTTTCAAAAAGAATGCATAAATAGAAAAGCTTCAACGCTGCCTATCATTAAGAGAATTCATCAGAGGATCAAATTGAGATATCTTCCCAGTTTCATGAAAATATCTAAAAGCAAATAAAAAAAATGAGCACGTGACAATTGTTGGTTATCATATGGGGAAGCTGAAATTCTTATTCCCTTTTGGTGGAAATGGAAAGTAATAAAAGTTGTTTCCTCCAAAGGTTAACAGGATTATCAGACTATTATATTTTGGATTTCTATAAAATAGTCAAAGGAGGTATTTAATAAATAATTCTATAGCACGTTCATGATGCTCTCCATGAGGGTCAATAGAATGAAACACTTTATATGTCCATAAGTGGAAATATGGTCAAGAAAAATTTATTAGTTGCAAACAAAGGAATTTTGTCAGCCCTTTACAAAAACACATTTTTATCATATGCTGTAGCATCATCTATCGGGGACAACATCATGCTGAGTGAAATGAGCCTGACATGAAAGGGCAAATCCATCACAGTTGTGTGCCTAGGGGTTACCAAGGATGTTTACATGTGGTTGTTGTGAACTGGTGAATGAGAGCTCTGAAATATCATTCACAAATGAACAGAAAACTTTAGTATGAAAGGCTGAGAAATGTCTAGAAAAGTAAGGAGATAATAATTGCAAAATCAATATAAAATATATATATATATATATATATATACAATATACTCTGTATTGTAACGTTGAATTTTAATTGTGCTCATAAGCTGTTAAAAAGGTTAAAATAATAAAATTTATTTTCTCTATATATTATCATAATTTCAAAATTATGTAACTTAGTTATATTTCCACTGGTTCAATTTAATTGATAACCTTATAAGAACTCATACCTATTCCCATATATTAGGGTCCCAGATAGCTGGTTCCAATATTGTGGTCCAAGTGTTTGCATCATCCCCAAAAGTTTACGTGTAAATTTAGTTCCAAGTGCCATAATGTTAGAGAAGTGACTTTAGGAGGTGAGTGATCAGGAAGGTCCACCTATATGGATTTAGTACCTCCTTAAGGGGACACATTGGAACTCCTACTTTGTGGCAACTGAGGAAGAAGGTGCTATCTGCTTGGTAATGGCCTTAATCAGATATCTAATCTTGGTCCATTTTGGTCTTGAGCTTTGAAGCCTGTTGACTTATGAGAAATGAACATTTGTTACATAGATTATGGTATTTTTACTATACCAACAAGAGTATATTATGCAATAGAACAAAATAATATTGTACATCTACTTCCCTTTCTTTCTTATTCACAAACTTCATATGTTCTCTTTTCTTCTATGAGGCCAAGAAAATAGCTCAGCTACTAACTGAAAATTCTATACGGCTGTGTGAAATAAGTATCAGGTTGATATTCTTGCATATACTTGGTTTGGTTTTCCTCATGTGTCTTTTACAGTTCTCAATATTTTAGTCATAAAATTGGTTTAGTAGGAATAAATATCAGAAGCAAAATTTGAAAGGTTATCTGAAAATTGTGGGCTAATTTTACCTGTTGAAAAGAAATTGTACACTTGATATAGTTAAACTTAGGGAGCTTTTTGATCAACAAAGGAGAACATTTGAAATTGGCTTCATTTACTGCTAAATAAAATATCATCACATAAGGAAGAAATGATGCTTAGAAATATTTCCAAACTATAAATCATTTAAATTATATTTGACATCTGCATCATAAATGAGAAAGTTGAAATTTAAATTGTTTTTAAAGAAAATATAACCATCTTTTATGTGTTAATACGAATGAATTTACTTTTTAAATTATATAGGAAAATGCAGGATTTTTAAGATATCAGAGATAAAATATCCACGACCTTCTAAGATTTAAAATCAGATGATTTCAAATTATTTGAGAGAGTAGTTTTTAACCCTTTTCTACTGTAAATTTTTCCCAGAGGTACTTAGTAGGGTTTTTCACACATCTATGCTAGAAGACATGGCCCCTCTTCTTGTGATGACATTTTTACTGATTATTTGAATACATTTGAAATGCATTTCTGAATCCTAACATTACAAAAATCTCTGGGATTCTACTGATTTTCATCAAGATTTCTGGATTTAAAAGGACACTCTGAATCAACTAAGCTCAGTTCATAAGAAACTCACAGAGACTGAAGCAACAGGCGCAGGACCAACGTAGGTCTGCATCTAGTCCCCTACATATATAATATAGCACTCTGTATAGTACTTTGTATGGGAATCCTGAATGTTTGAACAAGTGGGCCTCTGACTCTTCGTTCTGTTCTTGGGATCTTTTCCTTTTGTTGTGTTTTTTGCTTTATTTTGCTTGTATTATATTTTGCCATGTTTAGTTGTTATCCCCGAGAAGCCTGTTATTTTCTAATGAGAGACAGAAAGGGAGTAGACCCATAGGATAGAGGGTTTGGTGAGGAACTCTTAGGAGTAGAAGCTAGGATAAACAATAATCAGGATATATTGTATGCAAAAATAACCTATTTCAAGTAAAAGAGGAAACAAAAGGAAAAAGTTTGGCTCTGAAAAGTGCATCCCACTTATATCTACGTTATCACTTTCTCCATATGCAGTCCTATCACCCATAGATCCGTCTGAATTTAAAAGTGCTATGTAAATTAATCTGATATCACAAATGTTAGATAAAGACATATTAATTATATAAAATTCAGTGAATAATGTTTACTGATTATGACTTAAATCAGCTTTCCCCTCCAATGGAAACTTTCTCTATAGTAGTAAATTTTATCCATCATTATCAGCTTTAAACTAAGTTGTCAATGATTATCTTAGAATGTAAATGAATTATTTTCCTTTAAGAAACATTTAAATTCTAAACCAAAACAGCTATAAATTAATGATGAATAAAGCCTTCCTTTTCTAGGGTGTCAACATGCTGTGAATTTGTAATTTTTATGATTTCTAATTATCAAAATAGATGCTGAAAATGAATTTAAAGTTTATAAGGTGAAGTGTGTTGTTATATAGAAACAACAAGGTAAGTAAAAAAATAGGGCTTTTCATAGTAACGGCAAAAGCTATCATTTTATTAAAATAATATGTGGTTTATTAATGATATTATGATAAAATTGCTCAGAATACACTATCTCTTCCATAGCCCTTAAAATTGTGTTAATCAATATTTTCCACAGAACTATTATTCACTTTGGGGCATCTACTGTATGGTTACACACTCTACTACAGTTCAACAGCACAATGAATATTCTCCCCATGGGATCTAAATTGCAATACCATAAATTTTTTCCCAAGTGTGTTTCAGACGCATGTAGTTTCAAACTGCTATGTAATGTGTTGAAAAATACAGTCGTGAGAATAAAGATGATTCCAAATCAAACAAGGTGGTGTTTGCCATCAAGCCGTGTGACTGTGCAGACATTGGAGATGATAAAGAGGTCCTCTAGCTGGCGAGGTGAAAAAAAAAATGGTTGTAATCTCAACAGATAGATTAGCAACGATAATGGTCCAAGAGGAATAAATTTCAATACAGAATCAAAGGAGCCCATCTTGTGAAATAGGAATAAAGAGAGAAACTGTTGAGTAGGACATATGTAGACACAAAGAACTCTTTGGAGAGTCTCAGTCAAGAGCTCTTGTCTACAATATTGAGAAAAGTCGCATTTGGCAAACAGATTTCTGTTTTTACACATAAGGGGATCTTTCTGGTAACTGTCTAGGGTATCTCTAACCTTGACCTTAACAGCAAAATGACCACTCTTCTTTCGGACTCCCTTGAAATATATTTGAAAAACATATTAAAATTTTCTCTAGTCTTTGCCCCAACATCTTTCAAGGCTTATTAAAGCTGTAGGAAGGAGAAAAAAAATAAGCAAAACGAGACTGTTGGTAGTGGGAAGTACAGCAGAAAGAGACTGACTGTTTTACTAGTTGTCTAGGTGAAAAGTACACAAGATGGGAGGGTAGAGACTTTGCTACACAATGTGCAACTATGTCACAAAGGATACGTTGTATTATAGGCATTTGCACAGCAGTGAAAACATTGAAAATAAGGAGATAAAGCATTTTAAATATTAAGGTAATATTTGTAAATAATTTGCACAGTTATTTCTCAAAATACAAAAGATCACCCTTAGCTCCAAAATACGGAAAATTGCTGTGTCTAGCACAGCAGTCAGCATATTGCTTTTTATATCTGACCTCTAGTTTCCACATATTTAAACTAGATAATTACATACACACAGAGTAAGGCTACATGTTGACAATATGCCTGTACACCCACACACAAATAAAGAGGTCATTGTTTAAGAATTAATGATTCTAAGTAAGTGGTGATGTCTCCAGTAATTTGTAGAACGATTAAATTTTTGAACCAAATGAAAATTTATCTTATGATATCACATATTACAAACTGAGACAAGAGCATTTCTTGACTTGGATGAGAGGATTGCAGGCTTTCTGTGTTGTCTTTTTTTGACAATGCAGACACAACAGTGCAAATCTCTAGGCAAACACACTAAACTTGGTATATCATGTAGTGTGTAAAGACTGAACATTTTGAATATGTTGCTGTTCTTAGCAGAAATGATCTACATTTCTGTCTCTCTATGCTTCCACACACTGATCAAAGTTATTTGCAAACTCCATCTGCTTCTCAACAAGACATCATCTTTCTCATCCCCACTTCCTTTTCTCTTAGGTATGTCACCTTGCTATTGTCTTTTTCATTTCTTTGAATTTTCTTTGCAAAGAAATAGAAACGGAATATTATTATTAAATAAGCGTAACCAGGTTGGTGCAATTTTGTAACTGTATACTCCTTTTTTTAAAGAGTAAATTATGGAGTTTCTCAAAATTAATACTAAGCTACTCTTCAATATCTTGCAGTATTTAATAAATACAATGAATTTCAACCAATAAAATGTTGTATCCTTTATGTACGTGTAATTGTCATTCACACATTGCACATTTTTAAGTTTTATTTGAATCAGACTGGGTGTAGAGTCATAAACACAACATTGATGCTGCCTATTGGTAGATTTTTTAAAAATAAAGTTTCTTCATGTAGTCCATAGGAGTCCAGAACTTGTGAGTCTTGGCCTAATTCAGTGCTGAGATTACAGGTGTGTACCAACATGCTCAGTGCTAATATTCAGGAATGCCATTCAATTACTTTTCAAGATAACAGAATAATTAATATTGAATTTTTTCCAATTAATAGGATTTTCAATGACAAATAAGCATTTGAGGTCATTATAGAAACATTACATGGGCTTCAGCTGCCAATAAACATCTGTCTTTTGGGGTATTGCTGAGGAGAAGTATAATGAAGGCAAATGTGGTGAAAGACCAAAATTCCAATGGGAAAAGAGAAAGCTGTTACAGCTGGAGTCCAGGATATGTGGACATGGGATTGGGACAAGTACAAGAGGAGCCACTGACCTCCAACTCTTTCTATATATCTGTATATAGTTTCTATCTATCTATCTATCTATCTATCTATCTATCTATCTATCTATCTATCTATCTATCTATCTATATAAATAGAGAATATAGATATGAATAATTTTGGATCATCTCAAATTCAAAGCCCCACAGACAGGGGGCTGTCTAACATATTAAGGGTCCAGTTATTTTGTAAACAGGTAGGAAAAGTATGCTGCTCCAATTTGGGGGCTCAAAACTGTATACTGCCCATGCTAATTTCGAGTAAAGCTATCACCACGTTCCTGGAAGATGTGCTCTCAGAAATTGACAAACATTCATGTTCATCATTCGGGAGCAGTGAGGCTCTGCACTGTTCTGCCTAGATGATAACTGTGCTCTACCCTTTAGTAAAAAAGGTATTAACCATCTGAGGCCCCTTTTCCAGACAGCTGATGCTCCCTGAGTGAGGAAGCACCGGGAAGTGCAGGCATAGTCACTCTTTGCAAATGACAACCGCGCATTTCAGGAAGAGAGCAGAAAGGATGAACCTTCTCCCTTCTCCCACGCCAGTCTCTACCTGTTCCTCAAGTGACCTCTGGGGGGCTGACTTGGGATGTCAATGAGAATGTAAAGTGGAAAAAAAAAAATACCAGGTCCTTAAGGGGTATTTGTACATTAATAGGGAAATTCTAAGCAAATATTGAAAACAAACAGTGAATAAATATCGAACCAGAAATTTTTCAGAAAGTTGGGAGAAATAATTGGGCATAACATAAAACAAATACACAGGTTAGAATATACACATATTATAAAAGATCATTGTAAGCTCTCTAGTGTTAAACAGATGCTTTAACAACAGTATTTATTTAAAAAAAAATTCTAGAGATTCCGAGGGCAAAACGCTGAGGAAAGGAACCTTGCTTCCAAATCAAGAAGGGGGAATTTCCATCCCATCCTTTGGGATGGTGTCTTGTTTGTTGGTTGCTTATTTATCATGATGTGGCCTAGATTTATTTCGTTTTGATCCCCCCCTCCCGCCTCTTTTTTGGGAACCCTGCAAAGATTTTACTCCGGAAAAAGCAGCCAGGCAATGGAGTACTCCACGCGAATGGAAGGATTTCCTTGAGCCAAAGAGGGGCTTGTTGGTGGAGAACAGCTTTCAGATTGTAGGGGGTGGGGGAGGGCGGCCGGCTTTAAGGTCATCATCTCTTCTGAAGGTTTGGGAAGAGGTTAGGCTGTGACTAGAAAAACCGGGGCACCTGCGGTCAATTGACATTTAAGCACTCATGTTGGAAGCCAACGGTAGCCCCAAAGACATTGCACGCAGGATCAGATCTTGTAGGTCCCTTTGGAGTATAATGGAGGAGTCCCAAGCTGAGCCTAGAGGCAGAAGGGTTGGCCGCCCCAGCCTTGGGTGCTGCACCTGAGGGTGGAAGGCACCTTTCCGGAGAGTGGGAGGAGAGGCAGGCAAGGGACTGAGAAAGCCTAACTACGTATACTTGAACCACCATTTACAAAAATGACAACTCGAATCGCTGTAGGTTAAGCTCCCACATGGGAATGGGAGCGTCTCTTTGGGGTTTGGGAAAGCCCTCGGGGAGGCTGGCAGCCCAGCAGCTGGAGACTGAACCCTTTCTCCTGTGGGGCGCTGGATTCCGTACATCTGCACTTATAGAGGCAGCCGCCGTGGTTCAAGAGCATCCACCGCCAGGGCGGAGAGTCTCTGCGCAGCGATCACCGGCTTCTCCTCTTCGAGGGCGGTGGGGCTGAACACAGCACTGTCCCAGGGAACCCGAAGAGAAGTCCCCTCACCTCTACTGACACTCGTCGCCTCCTTCACAGCAAGCAGAGACCCCTGGGTGTCCTCTCCCTCTTGGTGCCCCGCCCTCCCAGGGCGCCTGGGTCCCCGCGCCCCCACGGGAGGAGGGGGGAACCAGCCGGCAAGCCCGCATCGCCGCAGCTGGAGCGACAGCCACCGCTGGGCTCAGAGACACTTAGGGGGGAGGAGAGGGAGGAGGAAAAGGCAGGGCGGGAGATGAGGGGCGGGGGATGGAGCCAAGAGGAGGAAATAAATAAATAAAACAATAACCTCCGCGCCAATAAGAGCGAGGGAGAGAGAAAGACGCGGCCAGAGAGCCACCGGTGCCAGTCCGCTCGCCTGTGACAGGCTCTCGGCGCGCGCGTGTGTGTGCGTGAGTGTGTATTCGCTGGGACTGGAGCTGGAAAGTTCAAACTAAACGTGTTGCTTTCCCGGGTGGCCAAGGCTCGCCACCGAGGCTCTACCCAACTTCTCTGGGCCAAGTGACTGGCAGTGCCCGGCGCCCTTGGCGCGTCGCAGGCTGCTCGGCCCCGCGCCCGGGCTCAGCGGCGGAGGCGGCTCCGGTCACCCCGGAAGGGAGCCCGCGGCCAGTGCTGGACGCTCGCCCCGCTACATCGCAGACTCTCGGGGTCCTGAGCTTGCGACCTGGCAACCGGAGAAAGGTACGTGACACTTTTCCTACAGGCATCTCCTGTCTCCCAGCCCGCGTGGTAGGTAGATGTCTAAATTCTTTCCCAGCCAGGGGTGGTCATCATTCGTCAAACTTTACCTCCACCTTCACACTCGGTGGCAGTGGAGACTGCTCGCACTGGAAAATTCGCTGATAGGAACCGAGTGGAGAGAGTTGATGCTGAAAGAGGTGCTTCCCATCTGGATGAAGACTGCCTTTCGGATAGAATCGCAGGTTTTACCTTCTGGGGGTGTCGGTTACAATGCTATTGACTGTGATGGTTGTCAGGGGTTCCCTTGGCCCTTCTGCAGGAAAGGGCTTACAAGTTTGCAGGAAAAACGTACATGAAAACGGGAAGTTTGCAGGCACTTGACTCCCAGGGAGGAGTAACCCTTTCTTTGCAGTAGCAGCAACCACTAGTGTGAAGCAGCGGCAGCTGTGGTGGCAGGGAAAGAGGCCTGACTGGTGGCCGCAGCTGCATGTGGGTCTGTCTGAGACCAGGAGAAGGTGGAAAACTGGGGCTGCCTTGTCCAGGAGTGCGACTCAAGAGCTGCCTGTATAGACGCTGCGGGGTCAGTAAGCAAATGACACCCTATAACTTGGTTAACAGTGGAGCGTCACGATTGCCTTGTGTGATATTTATGTTTCCTTCCTGTCAGCTTTCAAAGGTTTTTAAAAAGTTGTTTGTATACAATTTCCATTTCTAGGTTAGGAGGAAGGCTTTAGGACCTGCCACATAGACACCAATAAAAACAGTAGAGTGGAAATAGTGCTTCAAGCTGCAGGAAAGCCTATTTCTTGTCTCTAATGCTCACCTTTTGCGAAATGTATCTTCCCTGAGATTATAGACTGCTTTTCCCCTTTCCTTTTCCTATTACATTAAAATAGGAACTCATATTGAACAGAAGAATGTAAAAGTCATTAGAAGTTCCACAAGCAACATTCTTGAGCCTTTTGAAGCCACCTGCTGAATTAATTCATGTTAGTTTGAGGGGTCCTCACTGACTGCGGGAGATACACTCACATCCAGCAGATGGAGCACTGGAAAACAGTAGTAGGACAAACCTAACACTCATTTATCCGGATTTAATCACGTTCTAGGAAAGAATATGTGTAAGGGGTTTGCTTTATCGGCAACACTGTATTTTCTGCTATCTTTGAAAAAAAGTGGCATGCGAACTGAAATATGATTAAAGTATAACTCTCAAGTTTCCAGTTCTGTAAGCTCTTTTTTAACTTTCATAGGACATTTCTAAATTGTTTCTTTCATAAATTAATGTGCAATTAAATCTCTACATATAAAAAATATCAGCTATGTCCATGGTGACAGATTATGGTGAATAAAAGCTACATTAAAACCAATGTTTTTTGGGGGGAGTATGGCAGGGCATGAGAAATGTCAGTGTGCTACAATTTTAATGACTGTGTGCGTGTGTGTGTGTGCGTGTGTGTAAACTTGAATCTGAAATTAAGTAAACATTATCAAGTTGAATATAACTAAATTATTGTTCTGTAAACTGAAAATAGGGAGGCATATTTATTTCCTAAAATAGTTGGAAAAAAAGTTAGCAGGACTTTGAAGTGATTTTGTGGAATGACTGTTCCTCTTTCCCTAGAATTATATAAAAATATTTTTATAAATATTTATATACACATTTATATAAAATTTAGAACGTGTAAGTCTTCAAATAACAAATCCAGTGTATCTATCCCAAAGTAGGTGTTTACTGTCCTTTTGACAAACATTAAGATGGTGATGGTAATTTGGAAAGATATTTGCCACCCTACATATATTTTAAAACTTTATCCCTAGTGATGCATTCTAGAAAATAATAGTTCAGTTGAGAAATAAATATATTGCCCATTTTACAGATAGAGCAGAAAAGGCTTAAGTTGTGTCAAGGGTCATTGTACTCAACACTGGATCTTGTTTTTAATCAATTTCAGCACAATCAGTATCTTTCCAGTTGCTAGGTTTCCCTGTAGCTCAGAGTGTGATACAGTCTTATCTCTAAGTAGTCTGAACGATACCAATTAAGTCTGATTTTACTATCATATTTTACTAATTAAAATGGTACAGATTCATATAAAATATTTTAAGAAACACAGACATGGGCAAGACACCTTTGAAAAATTGGTAGAGAAATCATTTGAAGTAGAGGTCCTTTACTTTGTGCATGTGTGTCTTACAATACATGTGATCGTGTTCTAAGTCATCAGATAGTTGAACAACCCCTGACTGCATCCTTGAAACTATATTTCTGGTAGATTCACACCGTATCAAGGGGGCTTGGAGTTCAATTAATAAGGTGGCTCGTTTTGTGAAAAATCTAATTTTATCCTGGTTCTCGCCACACAGATGAAATGATTATATATATTTTTTAAACAAGCTATCTCAAGTTGATACCTCTCACACAGCAAAGAACATGGGTACTTCAGAGAAAGGTGCTGAAGTTTAATTTCTGTTAATTACTAAACCTGTTAAATGATTTAAATATGATAGCTCTTCCTGGAAATTTTAATCAGTTAATAGCACAGTGTTCATTTAATTACATGGGTTAAAATGACTATATTTGATCACTGTTATTATCATGCTCATCTTCTAAGAAAACCAGATACATGTTTGTCTGCCTCTTCACTACTAATGGACTTCAGATAAAATTGGTATCACAATCATTCAGTAAGGAGATGATGTTTCAAAAGTTTTTGAAAAGTCAGTTCTTAGTACCTTCTTTATACAGAAGAGTGGTGGCACTGCAGAAATTAATTTCAAGTTTGTGGGAGAGGATCACAAAATGCACATATTCTGTATGTGAGTATATGCATAGAAAACATAAAATATTACGTAGTTACCTTGTACTGGGACGCTTGTAGCAACACTGGGCTGCACTGAAAAATTTGGGGAAATAGTTTAATTTTTTATTTTTACTTGAAAAACACAACGATCAGGCACAGATATCGGTTAAATACTTTCTAAAATCAAAGCAACCCTGAGGATAGTGACTGGACCTGGGGAGTCATCAAGTGTGACTTCAAATTCATTCTAATTCATTTTATGCATTATTTACATTGTCGTACCATTCCTCGCCATTTTAGCCTACCTGCGCCATATTAAGTAAATTTCATCAGGCACTATAAAATGTAATTATTGAGCTTAGACGTAAAACATTTAAATTGAATTAATTATTATAAACACATGGGAGCTTGAAAGTTCTCTCCATTGTACTTTTCTCGAGGAGATAAAGCAGCAAAATCAGTCAGTGAAGATGAAGCAAAAGTTGAGACTTAAATTTTAATTTCTGTCTCATCACTTTCTGGAGGATTTGTCGGCGGTGTAAATACTGACTGGACATGGCTTTCACTTTTAATTTTTAGGGAATGTTCATAAATATGAAGTGTGACTATTTCAGAAGCTTGTGGATTCTATTATTTCTTTACAATGTTTCTGAAATGTATATAAAGAAAATACTGTAATATCACATTAAAACTTATTTTAAGAAATAAGAATAAATTACAAATATATGTTGGAAAGAAATCTTTGCAGAAATGATAAATATCTCAAGATTCACTTCAAATGATTTCTTCAAATATTTGCATTAGTGTAGAATTAAAAATACTGAATCTCATCATACAAATGTCACAAGGAAACTTTTAAACCCATACTTTTTTGTATAAAACTTTACTAAAAAGCAGTTTAATTTTACATTCAGGTATATGCATATACACTTGTTTTATATGCTAATGTGATTACCTTATTTTAGTAAATATTTATGCTTTATATGCATCTATAGATTTCCAATAAATACATTTTGACATACATGGTACCTTATGATACATTATATTTAACTGATCTTTTAAAATTCTCTTTGAAGTCCCAGGAACCTCATGAATTTTTTTCCATGAGTGATTATGCAGTACTTCCTATGTACTTGCAGGTTTTTATCCATAGATATAAGATCTGACATCCTACCTTTTGGTCAAACAAAATTTCTGATTTCCTTTATAAACAATTTACTACATGACTCTAACTTATAATTTAGAGACAAAATCAATTGAAAAAATAGAAAACTTTTTTTTTTCTAATACCAAGTTAAAGCCACGTTCCCTATTTTCCGGACCATTATTTTAGAATTCATGAATGGGAAAATGATAGTTTTGATATCAAAAACTAATATCAAATTAGTGAAAAGGAATTATTTAGCAGAATTCCAGTTATGAGCTATCAGAATAACTGTGGTTTTACAATCATTCCTTTTAGGAAGTCAGTTCCAAAAGCATGGGGAGTTGTAATCAAAAGAAAAAAAAAAACAAGAAAGAGGTCACTGTATGTCATATTAGAGGAAGCAGTAGCCTAACTAGTACTTAGACATTTATATGTTTTTTGAATGATTTTATTGCTTTGAGAAAGCCTCAGAACATCAACATTATTTTCTATTATTAAGTATGCATATTTAAAAATTGTGGATAATGCAACCAGTTCTCAGGACTTTGCATCTACTAAAGTAAAGAAGCCGTTTGTAAAATTGAAAGACTGAACATTGGTGTTCAACGAGTTCAAGCAGACTTGCTTCCACATACTCTTGCTACTTTGCTCAGTGACTTAGTCAGGGATGACTCATACTTCAATCATGCTTAGTTCTCTCGCTTAGTAAGAATTCCTGCTGGGTCTTGAAAGGAAGCACTGATAAATATGATCATATTACAGATGTTAGATTTAGAA
>NC_022032.1:23879191-23882122 GCF_000317375.1 Microtus ochrogaster | reverse complement strand
CAGGAGAATGAGCAAAGGAACGTAGGACCCTCATAGCCTGCATGTGTTCTCTCTGCTTCATGTCCACCGTTTTCTGAATAGTTTTTCTATAGTTTTTAAAAATCTTGAAAATAATCACTTTAATTGTGGCCATAAATATACCTTTATAAATGCTTTGGATCAATCAATATTTCTGAATAGCTAGATCCATTGTTACAAACCTGTTCACTAAACGATGGGTGGATCGTATTACCTGTTTAAAAGGTATGTGAGCAGTCGTATGATGAGATCAGCAATAGTGAAAAACTAGTTTTGTTAAGTCTAAGTAAAACTTGTCGATGTAAATTTTAGAAATCAGTTCTATTTGGATGATGATTTTAGTTTTTTGGTTATAGGAAATAAAATGTTTTCGGTAAATTTGAAAACTGTAACTGATAAATGTGATTCATGTATATGTGTTTAATTTCCATGTGCTTTTAGTAGAACAAGATAGTCTAAGTGTAATTGTGACTTGTTGAACAGGAATCAGAAGGCTAACAGAAACAGGTGGAACACAATCGTGCTAACTGGTTTACCTTCCCTATGTAAGTCTATTTCTGAACTATTTCACACTAAATTAAAAACATCTATAAGCTCAATTATAATTACCTAAAGTATAGATGTCAGGTTCTGTGCCCTTGAAATAAAAGGGACCTCTTTTACCTTGATTCCTTCTTATCATCGAATAATTAAAATCACTACATTGTTTTTTTTTTTTATTTTTAGTTTAGGATACAATATTCAAGGGAAATTTAATGCAGTACCAAAGATATAAAATGGGTTCATGATAGTGAGGATTTCTCTTATTATGTTAGTTTAGTTATTTTAGTTTTATGTGATACCAAATTATTCTTTTTTCAATAGGCTCATTTAATATAGAATAAACTTAACTATCATCCCTACTTCACTGTTATTTGTACACAATGACTTTCAAAATATATATTTCTATTCTGATATATAATTTAGATTGTAGCTCGTTCCTAAAATATGGATCCTAAATCTGTTTATGCTTAAAAATTATTTATCATGCCTTTCACAATACATTTTTTAGGGAAAATGCAATTGTTTAATTTGATAAATTCAAGTAGAATTCTATACCGTTTATTATCAACTTCATTTTATGATTTAACCCTTGTTCTTAAAGTATATTTTCTTCAATACTTACACATGCAATTAACGCTAACCCTTTTTTGAGAATGTTTTCTCTCTCAGCAACACTTTAAAGTTTATTTTTTCTCTCAAAGCATGATCATCATTTTTATCCAAATTTACTACTCATTTCTTGAAATCTATTGGCAACTCCAATATAAATTTGAAATTTCATTAACTTTATAAAATCATGTGTCAGTGATGTGTTTTAATGTCTGTTAAGAAATCTGTTAATACTATTTAAATCAATATTGTTTCCTTGATTTTTTCTTTATAATAGGAAAGCAAAATTATTTGAAAAGAAGAAAACAAAAAATTAAATCCTTATCTTCCATACCTGAAAGCAATAGCCTTCAAAAAGACAAATGTGAGTGACCGAATCTCAAAAAATGTTACCATAAATTTGTGAAGGAAGAATAAAATGAAAGCAAAATAATTTCAGCAGTAGTTTGCATTTTCAGATTTTTCACTGATTTTTAAATTTTATTTTTGAAATTACTAATATAATAATAGATAATTATTTATAAGTCTATTTCTAAATATGCACTTCAAATATAGAAAAATAATTTGCAATTTTTCCTGTCAAAAATTTGAAATGTTTTCATACACTTAAATAATAATGTTAACGTACCAATAACAGCATTGAAATAAAATAATAATATTTTCCATGAAGGACAAAAATAATGTTCCAAGACCCTTTAATACCTTTAATCAGGTTTAGTATGAACTGTATATAAAAAATTGCATACTAGATGCTTTAAATAAATGTTTGACAATGTTTCTTATGAAGAAATCACATTAAACCTGTTGTTAGGTGTTTTATTCCTTTCTTATATAGAAGGGCCACTCCAATTTATTTAGGTTTATTAACAATTGCTGTGTGATTAATACTGTAGTATTACACTGAAAAACAAAACCCGTGTCAATTTTTTCACACAATTGAATATTTATAATACTAACTGGTATTATTTTAAAGTTTTTTTGTAAGGAGAACTGTCAGAAAACATTTTAGAAATATGAAGAAAGTATAAAATCTTTCTGTCCATAATGTGCTTTTAGTGAAAAATATTAGGAAGATATTGCAAAAATTCTCAAGATCTAAAATGCAGAGAAAGGTCAAGAGATAATGGATCAGAAGGCAGTTTTTTTAAAAAGAGGCATAGTTAGACAAAAATAACCCCTACCAAAAAGAACAAAATAGACTCCCAAAGAAACAGCCTATTGACACTGACAGTCTTAACAATGGTAAGAGTGGAATGTTTCAAATGTGCATAAGATACACACAAACAAAACCTGACTCCAAAAGAAAAGTTTGGCAACACTCATGAGAGCGGTACCCTCCAGGGAAGAAAACAGATTTACAGTCTTGATGTTGTGGGCCTAAGTGGTTGATAGCATTAGCAGTGCACACTAAAAGCAAGACTGCGTATTCACTACTCACAAGGCATGCTGAAAGTAATATGCTCGTTCTTAATAACTGACTTCCAGAAAAATTGCTATTTGAGTTATCCAGCGAAATCCAGTCTCTGGATTGTTAAATTTTTATTTCAAATTCATACACTGATATATTGTTTAATTCATTTTATTCCTGTGTGCATGTTGCTGCTATGAAAAGCCATCAATCTCATATATAATTATCATTGCACGGACACATATTTTAAGCCAAACCCATAGGATCAAAGTTACTAAAATAATACATTATTAAGAGTGTCGATCAGCAACAACTGAGCAAAGGTCCCATGCAACCAAAATGAAAAAAAAAAA
>NC_022032.1:23872875-23879021 GCF_000317375.1 Microtus ochrogaster | reverse complement strand
TATCATCTGCCTATCTATTTAATGTTTTTGGAGACAAAGCCTCTCTGAGACCATACTAGCTGGAAACTGGGAGGACTGTTTCTTCCTGAGTCCGAAGTGTGGATATTCAAAGTTTGAGGCACCCTGATTGAGAATAACCTTTGTTATTAGAATAGCATTAAGAGCTGGGGAAACTGCTCATTGGGGAAGAAGTCTTGACATGCAAGCCAAAGTTGAGAGATCTGGAATTCATAAAAAAAAAAAAAATGCGGTTTTTGACTATGTGTTCCTGTAACCCCATGTGTGCAGAGAAGGAAATTTTGTGGGATTTCTCACCGGTCACCTAGTCACCCTGGGAATAAAACAGTAAGCTCCAGGTTAATTGAGAGACCCTGGGTCAAGGCCATACAGCAGAAGGGGATGAACATCTGAAGATATTCTTTCTGGCTTTAGTGGCCTCACTTAGATGAGTGCAATGGAGCAAAATACACACACACACACAAACACACACGTGCGCACACACACATACACACACATACACACCACACTGAAAAAGAGGCAAACAAAAACCAATAAAGAATAAAAATGAAAGAAAAATTACTGAAGGAACAACTCAAAAGAAGTAAAAATAAAGATGAATATGCTTCAAAAATATTTGTGACATTTATTAGGATTCTTAGCCATTTCTCTCCCCAGAATCCAAATAGCCATAGAAAAATATAGTCTTAGGAGTCACAAAGACGGAGCAGTTGGTAAAGATTGCTGTTGCCACCTCTAACGAACTAAGTTTTATGCTGGCACACAACTGGTTGAAAACAAAATCATACTCACAAAAGATATATTCCGACCTGCACATGCTGTTCAAGCCATTCACACACCCACACTCCCATAACATTAGTAAGTGAACAGATAAATATAAAGTAATATGATATGTAATTACTAAACAAAATAATAAAGATTAGTTTATTGTTTGTAGACACATCTGTTATCAACAGTTCTTTCTTATTGCTGTCCTCCTACTTAACATTCCAATCCACATGCCTCTACCTGATAAAGTACAAACCTGTCGTGCCTGCAGCGAGACAGAAGTCAGCCCCAAATGTGGCTTACGACAGTTTATAACCATGTCTTAAAGTCTACTACACGTTCACATTGAGTATATTTTCATTCTCTGCATCTAGATTCACTGTCTTAAAGACTGTTTTCATCTCTTTTTCTGCATTTAGGACAAATTCATTCATTAAAATCTCAGTTCACTATTTCATTATAGATAAGATAAAATCGCAATTTCTAAATTTACAATTTTGCAGTCGGAAATATTTCATTTTAAATAATTTAAGCCTAGTAAGTTTATGTTCGGAAAGTGGAACGTGGATGCGTTTGTTCTTACACTACTTGTGGATATCAGAGGACAGAAATGGGGGCAACGTTCTTTCCTTCTACTTCGTGGGACCTATGGGGACCAATTCTCATTGTCAGTGTTGGCTGTGACTACTCACTGGTTCCTGAAATCGTTCTTCGGAGTAATAATACATAAAAACGGAAGCACAACATATAAAGCACACAGGTGTTCAATAAGATGAATTAGAGACACTCCCATTTTTATATCTCTTTATTTAGCATTAACTTTTGCAAAATAAAAATGCCCTGTTATTAAATGTATTTCTCACACTATTGTTTCCAGGGCTGCATGCTTGGTCACTGTATGAATTAGGCGGTCATATTCCTAAAACCTCTCCACTTTAGTCCTTTGAGGTAACCTGCTCATATTAGCAAGGAAAGTAAATGCATTTTAATTTTTATTCATGGCATTTTTGATATCCAAAATATTTATTTAGGATAAATACTAGAAATCAAAAACAAAACAGGAGAGGGTCCTTACAATTATGTATCATTTCTCACCTGGTTAATAATGAAATATTTCTTAAATTAATTAATTTTAATAAAAATAGAAACCCCATACTGTGTGGTTGACTATTTTTGCTTGTTTTTGTTGTTGTTGTTGTTGTTGTTGTTGTTTTTAGAAGGGGTTTCTCTGTAGATTTGCAGCCTGTCCTGGAACTAGCTCTTGTAGGCCAGGCTGGTCTTGAACTCACTGAGCTCCACCTGCCTCTCCCTCCCCAGTACTGATTAAAGATGTGCGCCACCACTACCCAACTGTGGTTGACTCTTAAACTAGTGTTGCCTGGGAAAAAAAAAAGTTTTTTGGAATTTTACCCTAACACTAAATGTTGTGATAATGTACGATCCGATCCTTAATCAAATCTTGTGTGATCTTTTATAAGCTATTTACATTTTCTTATTTCTAATTTTCTCGTCCATAAAACAAGTGAGACCTAATAACGCTTACAAGACAATGTTATTCCACCTAATTCTACCCTTGGTATTTCACATGTGGGGGTAAAAAGTAGTATATAGTAGTACACACTATTATAATTACATGATTTTTACCATGCAATGTATGACACCTATCAAAAAGCTGTATTTTCATAGGATTTAATGATAGAACCTTTTATTTGTACTGAAGCCATTTCTTTGTACTAAAACTACCATGCAAAGTAACATTCCTTCAGACTTTGCTCTGCAAAGAATTTCATAGTCACGTATTTCCTCATGAACATCAATAACTATTTCACTATTGTATGCCATCTTTTACTGTGGAAAGAATTGGCATGTATAAGTTTCTCTTGCATGTACAAATATGTATTTCATTTATGAATAAATGAATATGTGTATCAAAATTTATTGTTGCCAGTAAATTGTAATGCATGTAATTTAAATATAGTTGACTGTGATACAACAATATATCATCTTTATTAGTAATAGTGTTAACATTGTGTATGTGTATGTGCATACATGTGCACAAGTGTGTTATACTCTATGTATGTTTGTGTGTGTGTGTGTGTGTGTGTGTTTGTGTGTAGGACTAAACAAGTATCTATTTTCACTCCCTGTCGAAGATTTTTGACAAACCATTTCTTTGTGAACAAGGAGTCACTGTTTTGGCTAATCAGCCTAGCCAGGAACTTCTGGGTCTCCATATATCCGTGCTCCTCCAGTACTGTCTTAATGTACCATTCTGCCCAGCTTCTATATGGGTTCTGCATATCTGAACTGCTCCTCATGGACAAATTTGAAAATATATTCATTCTCATGCAAAACGTTTTCTTTATACCTCGATGTTTTTTTCTACAAGTAAAAGGAACTTACAGATTAGATTTGCCTTTTCTCCCGCCTCAGTTCTGACTACTTCTATGGGTACTTGAGCCTTGTTATCTGTGGAGAGATTCTCAAAATCAGGGTTTGTATCCATGCAGAGTTTGCTTCTTTTATTTTCAGTTCATAAGTGAATGCTTTGTCTGCTCAGAAGGCTTGGCTTCACTGATTGCTGCTTAAACATGTGTGTGCTTAAATTAGTTGTGGGAGAATGATGATGTAGACAGAAAAATTCAAGACAAACCTTTCAATGGGGCATTCCCTATCAACCACCGTAAGGATTCTGATTACCTGCTATTCTCTTATAGAATCCACAAGTCATGTAAAGTTCCCAAGGCACACAGTAGAAGTCTCAGGTAAGAATGGACCAGGACCCTTCACGATCCTAGGCACTTAAGAATTAAATTCTTAATCTGTATGTTGTCTGCTGTTCTTTTTACTTATTTTTATCTTAAATACAGGATTGTTCTCTGCATCTACTATCACTTATAGTTCACTATATGTAAAGAAAACTAACACAAATTATTATTATTAAATAATTACTAATTACTAAGTAGTTACTAAATAAGCAATTAGTAAATAATTACTAATTACTAAATAACAATAAAATTACTAAGTTTACTATGCTTAAAGAAAAGTAACATAAATTATTATTAGTAAATAGCCTAGTAAAATTAAATGTTCAAGCCATAAAACCATTCAGAAAATTTACTCGTTCTGTGTTCTTATCCAACAGAGTTAAGCAAACTTGTTCTCTCATGATTGTGTTTCTTTTTTTAAGCCTCAACTTCTTAGCTTCGTTTCCTGGAAGTTTACAGCTGGCTGAACTCTACTTAAAGACTGGTCATTCTCACACTTGTCCTTTTGATCATCTTCAATGTAACCTTCAGTGATAAGGTCACCAGTCACAGTATCCTTAACTGAGACTTAACTTGGCTCCTGGCATTTTACCCACAATATTCTGTCCTTATGATAGTGATCCACATTATTACTTACAGTAAGTCCTGATGCGAACACGATCGTACAAATAAGCATAGGTTTTTTCCAGCCTGGGATATCAGAGAGAGTTTTTCCATATGGAATTTATGTATTTTTCAGTTAGAACTTTGCCATCTAGAGAATGGTTGAGCAATAGTTCCTGCAGATGCTGTATGAATAAAAGGAAAGTTCATTCAAAATAACTATACTCATTGATACGGAGAAGAAAGCACAAATCTTTAAGTTGTGGTCTTTCTATAATACAAATCACAACTTTATTCGGAGAGCATTCTGTGTGTCATATTAAAGGAAACATCTGTGTACTCCTCAGTCCCATTTGTTTGATTAACAGCCCCCCCTCTCTGACAACTGGTCATTCAGGCTCCCTTTTTTCCTACTGCTTCAGTGGCATTCAAGAACGAAGCAGGCTCGCTGTACACCTGCCTGTCAACTTAATTGTAACAGGCAAAGGTGTTTTCCTGGCACCTAACATTTATACAATTTTGACATTTTTTTCCTCAGGTGTTCAGACTTCACTTCCTTGTTTCAGTTAATTGGGAAGTTAATCACAAGAAATTCTTGATTGCGCGTTTGGGAGATGTGGAAGGAACGGGGACTGCTTTGAAGGAGATCAAAGCGCTGGGGGGAAAAAAGGGAGTGTCAGAAATGTTGGCTTTATTAGAGTCTTAGTGCTACCATAAGCAGTACACAAACTGGGTGCCTTAGAAGAGCAGAGATGTATTCGCTTGCAGCACTGAAAGCCAGAAATTCAACACAGGGGGTTAGAAGATTGGTGCTTTCTGGAAATTCTGAGATGGTCATCTCCATGGCGGCCTTTTACCTGGAATCCATGTTCTGTGCCTCGCTCCTGTGCAACTTAAGTCTCTGCTTTCATCTTCATTTACCCTTCTCTCCTCTATTTCCTTTCCTTTGCAAGCTTGTGCTAAATCTAGGTCTCTTTACATTTATTGAATCACAGGTCAGAGGATTTAGTGTTCATCCTACATCTAAGATGAGCTCATCTCAACATCCTTAACCTATTTGCATCTGCAAAGTTATTAAGTCACATTCCTAGGTCAGGATTCAAGGACATGTTGGAGGCACTATTCAGTCTTCAACAGTGGAAAAGGTTGACCTTGGTGGAACACAAAACATTAATTTTGAATACATTGAGACTGGATATCATCCAGAAATTGCCTCTGTAACTGATACAAAATAGAAATACCCTGATTAAGAGGGTTGCAAGTCTTTTCTAGACATCTGAGGTAATAGAGAAAACTGATTCAGAAAAGTGAAACCAATTAAACAACCTATGCATAGGAGGAACACAAACATATTTCAAGTCTGCAACACATGATGAGTAATCGAACTAGGACAATAAACTTTCCGGAGGGTCAAGCTGAAGTAACGCCAGTTCCATTGGGAATTTTTGAGGCTCTGAAACCTTAGAGAGTCCATTTCCTTCCGTTGTTTCTGATATGATGGGGCTTTTTCCTCCAATCTTTTTATGTATCAAATAAAGAACGCGGAGACTGAAAACTAAAATAGCACGGAGTTGAATCTTTCCTCAGGAGTTACTGATATCATAAACTTGAATATTCTGTTTATTTTCTTAGAGCTCCATTTGTCATTTCTACAAAGATTTTGTATTATAATTCCTTAAAACAAAACTATTTCCTAACAGTGCTGTTTGAAAAACCTTTACTAAGAATGGAATGGTTCTTTTCTGCCACTCTCCGGACGCTAGGCACAAGCACGTAATAGCAGTGAGCATACCTTTTATGTTAATCAGTTCTATAGGACAGTGTGACTCTGCACAGTTTCTTGAATATGAAGTTCTTACTCCCTGTTGGTAATAGTTTCATTCACTTCCCATTGCTTTACTATACAAGGAAGTCAAACATAATAGGTAAAGTTACTTCAATATGGGAGAAACAGAAATTCATGCATATATAAATGTATCATAAATGTAT
>NC_022032.1:23870124-23872687 GCF_000317375.1 Microtus ochrogaster | reverse complement strand
TGTAGGAATTCATTCTTTTATACTCTTTTATTGCCTCTAAGATACAGATTTCAATGCCAGTTTCATTGCGAAATTTATATACTCAAGTGTGTCCCAATTTTGTAAATTTTTAAAATAAATATGTTTATTCTAAAATTATTAGAAAGCTGAGGATGTTTATCAAAGTCCAATTTTTTTCTTAAATCCTAAAAGTTATTCATTTCCTTACATTATTGTCTAAAATATAAAATGATAGAATTAACATAGTTCAAAATTGCTAACAGAATAAGGAAAGAGGGAGAGACCAATAGTATTTCTGTTTATTAAATTATCTCTTGTTCATAATAAATTAATTCATAGTGGTCAAGATGTGACAAGGACGATTTTATTGATAGAATCAATATTGTTATTCAGTACACAAGTGTTATAATTTGTGCTATACAAGCTAATCAAAGCAAACTTTATGAAAATAATCTTATACATAATGTACATGTACAAACACATCGAAGCCAAATAAGAATCACTGAAACATGAAGCAGTAGTAACAGCCTATTATATAGATTAAAAATAATGCAAGCACATTTAGATATAACTAAAAACAGGTAAACTGAACTGCAAACTATTTTGAAAATACACATCAGTCACTAAACTGCTTGCCACAGAAGTGTGTGAACCTGAGTTTATCCCCTGTAGCCTTTATTTAAAAGCTACTTTGAGTAGTAGGCACATGTAAACTCATTGTTGGAGTAACAGGAGGATCCCTGGGGATTCCTGTCCAGGCAATCTAGCAGAATCAGCAAGCTTGGCATTCAATGAGAAAACTTGTTTCAAAAACTAAGGTGAGGAGTGACTGAGGAAAACAATGGTGCTGACCTCTCTCTCCACACATTTTATTCTTTGTCTCTCTTCCTGTCTCTCACATGGGCACTCCTGCAGATAAACAAAGAATTGCCACTCACATATGTTCTTATATAAATTTTGTATTTGTACATAAATTGTAAAATATATGCAAAATCAAATTTAGAACATTGAATTGTTAAATTAGGAGTATAGGGAATGAATTATATTATTAAACAGTCTAAAAATATAACCAGAAAGCCTATCATGGAAGTGCACTTTTAATGCCAGCGTTCAAGATGCAGAGGCAGGTGGAACTCTGTGAATTTGAGGCCAGCATAGTCTAATAGTCTATAGGTGAGTAGGTGAGTGTTCTAGAACAACCAATGCTGACAGAGAAGACTTGTCTCTCTTTATTTCCAGAATAAAATTAAGATCAATAAAATCAAGTTATTTATTATATATGCTATAGATATATGTACAATAATAGCACATATATCTATATATTTATGTGAAGATTTATTAATTAAAGGATTAGCAGAATGTGACTATGATCCATAAATAGTCTTTAAACTCAGTAAATAAAGAACAATTGTCTTATTAAGAAACATATGAAAGTAGAAAGAGCTAGAAATGATAATGTGATTTGTTCTTCCTTCAGTTATTACAAACATGATTTCTATTGGTAGATGAAATGAGTAAAGCAGTAAAGACAGTAATTCTATACGTTAATCTATAAATTCAATGAATCACAGGTACCATCATATCGAAATTTTTAATTTTCAAGTGGTTATGAATGCCTGTGAATAAATAGGTAAAACAAAAAAAGAATATTAACAGTAAGAAAGGTTTAGGATTAATTTAAAAACTAAAACAAGCCAAAGTGGAGTTCCTTATATAGAAACATATAAGATTTCCAAACAGAAATACAAACTTCCACATATCGGTAGCACCCTATATTGTCCAACTTTAACAATTTTGAAAGTGAAATGAAATTTTAATAAAAGGATCATATATGCACTTTCAAAAAAGATATCAATGAATATAAATAGATACAATAACTGTATTTCTGCTTTTAGAAATTTCTGCATTTAGAAATTAGATCTCTGAGTATTAATTCTAAGCTCAGAGTTCTGCAGCTTTGCTGATGTAGGGTGGATATGAAGTGATGGGTAATTGAAAAGGATCGTGGTGCACGATGGAAAAGGATATAAACAGTAAATAAAATAGAAATTTTAAAAAGAAAGGCTGTCTTGTGGATATGGGAAAGACTCAGGTGAGGGATGGAGATGAGCCAAGAATGACCACAGCAGTTTGAGAATATGCTTAGTTGTTTCTCAGTGATCACATCTAATACACAATGACAAACACTTATGTAACTTTAGATACATCAGTCTCCAAAAAAATATTCTTTGCTTTAGTCCCATTGTTAAATACCAAAATCCATTTGTGAACACTGTGTTTGGAATATACATACATACACACAAATGCACACACATAAGAAACAGTATAATTTTATTCTTTGTTTTTCTTTATACAATGTATCATAATGAAACAGCAATTAATTGCTCATAGGCAATGTGATTATTTTATATTGTTTATTATAGACAAGATATAAATGGAAATACTATAAATGCTTAGGAATAAATTATATTATAAATGTATCATGCCCTAGCATATTATAGAATTACAGCATTTAATGGATACTCAAGATATTTATTTAGTGGAATGAAGTGCTTGACACCAC
>NC_022032.1:23850447-23869918 GCF_000317375.1 Microtus ochrogaster | reverse complement strand
TGAAGTAGATCTTATGGAATAGAAATTACATTAATTTCAATATACATGAATATTTTTTTGAACTCAAGATTTTTAGGATGAAGTATGTCATAGGTGACTTGTGGCCACAGGAATCCTGGAATGCTCACTGCATGTCTGTGGCTGGACAAAGTACTGTATAAAGAATCAGCTAATGGGAGAAATGCTCTATTTCAGCTCAATCTCCAGGTCCTTGTTTATCACTTAGGCTAACAACAGTAATAACAACTGGAGATGGGGTTACATCACCTCCACGGTCAAAAGCAGAGAATAATCAAAACACACAAGGCTGTTGCTCTTTGTTCATTTATGAACAGTTCAAGTCCCTAAACCTGAGGGTGATGTTGCCTATTTCTCGGCCTGATCTTCCTATGTCAATTAGAAATGTCACTTCCTTACAAACATACTCATACTCAATCTGATCTAGATAACAGAGCATGAAGACTCCTTTCCCAGCAATTCAACGCCAGTTAACAACTGGAAGTAGCCTTCGTAGTGATAGAGAGAGTGAAGAAGAGCAGACACACAGAAAGCATAGAAGTGTGGATTTTTCAGAGATCCAGAGATAGCAGGCATTCTACATCATAGGGGAAATCTGATGAATTGCTGTTCTCTCAACATAATAATGCCTTGTTGACAGGGCCGTGTTCCTATGGATCATATTTAATTCCAGCCTCTTAGTTTTTCAAACTCCATCCATTCCCTCTTAACTCATCACTCCCAGTTTGGTGAGTAAAGCCTTTTTCATTTATTGAAGACAACATATACAAGCTTGGCCCCTCTTAGTGTGAAAAGGAGCCAAAAAGGATATTTATTAATTAGTCCAATTTTTATTGATGTTCTTCATACTCCAGGCAAAGGGCCAGAAACTGGAAACCCAGCGAGTCTCCTTAAGAAGCAGGGATATAAATAGATTAAGTATAGCCACTGGCGCTTTGGTGAATCTTGTAACTCAGGCATTTATACTTTGTACAGAAAACGACATACAAAGAAGTTCATTAGTGACAGTCTAATAGTTGAGAGTGGGGGTAGGTGATAGACCACAGAGGAGTGACCCTATACCAAATTTCTTCCTGGGGCAGTGAGATCTTCTGTCATTTGTAATGCAAGTCATTGCAGGTAGATAAATGATATGCTATGTGAACCGAACCAGGATCATTCACACAAAGTTACGTGACTGTGGACTAAGTGTGGAGCAAGGTCCTGGCATATTTGTGGATGGGTGGGGTGGTTGGGACTGTCGTTTGGTGTCAGATGAATCAGCATTTAGTCCTGGAGAGGAATCAGACAACAGTAGTGCAAGCGTATGGTTCTGAAAGAAGAATCACCGAGAGTTGAGCATCGTTAGCGTATGCTGAGCTGAAAGCAGAGCGAAGTGGACGGAATGACAAGGGACTGTATCGTGAAGGACATTGTTTCTGTGGTGAGACAATCTAACTGTGTGTCCCACGATCTGTGCTCATAGTGTCACTAACCATGATGGATCAAATTTCTGTTGGTTTTTTGTTTGTTTGTTTTACTTTTTATTTATTTATTTATTTTTTTTACAAATGAACGGTTATTAGACTCACCAAAGCATTTTAATGGACATTTCTATGTCTATGTTCAGAGATTCTGATCCAAGTGCTTGTAAGTAGAAACGAAAAAAAAAATCATCTTTTCAATAACTATACTTTGTAAATCCCAGAATAGCCAATGCAGTAGATTTAGAGAAATACTATGAGGTCTAAAATATATTTATTCCTGCTAGAAATGTGGTGAACAGATAAAAGTAGTTGTTCAAGCCTGATGATCTGGGTTCCAGTTCCTGAAACTTATAGAGAAGCCAATCAGCCAGTGCAGGTCTATAATCTCAGAGTTTATACAAATGATGAAAAATGGATGCAACAGAATCACCTGCCAGCTTGGGTCCCCCGTCAGACTGGAGTTCACGGACAGCAACAAACATGATAGGCTCTTCCTCAAAGTCAAAGGTCAGAAGGATTGACAGCTGAGGTGGTGCTGTGACTTTCCCCTGAGTGTATGAGTGCTGGATTTGTGCCCTCTTACATACAAATACACATACAACATAATGCCATATACGTACACACTAAAGTAAACAAAAATTGTTTAAGTCATCACAAATGTCAAAAGTCTAATATTTTGTACAGTCATATTTGTAAACATTTGAGAGCTCGGGATCTAAGATTGTGAGACTTTATAGAAGCTTTTTTCTTTCAGTTCAAGTGGAATTTCGCTCTTGAAGAAAAAAAAAAAGAAAGGTGCCTCACTCATAACTCTTATGTACTTTTTATTAGTGTTTGCCATAAATAAAACATGAGAAGTCACTTGCAGCTGTTGAATGGGCCAATGGAAATATTATACTGAAAAGGAAACTATGCAGTCAGCAGCTTTCATAAAATAATTTCAGCTATCTTTTTGGGAGATGATAATATGGCAAGAAGCTTGAGATTATAGAGAATTTACTATAGGATTCAAATTCTTTACTTTCCTGAGACAAAACAGGGGCCTCAGACAAAAAGAGTATTATATATTAAACATAGTGCAATAAGCACACTTTGAATCAATTTACTGCTTTTCATTTTAGTCATGATCCCAGGCACTGAATTTCTTTTAAGAGAAAGGATAAATATCAAGACTGTAATTGCAAAACTCTGTCTTCCCTCGAGAGGGCTTGCTATGAACTTCTATTGATTTCTGTTGTGATTCTGGAGAAAGATATGGCATTGTCCAGAGGGAATTCTACTGGCAGAGTCTGTTTTAAACATATGTACATACATATTTTGCCTTATATTATTTTTTCCTCGATTAGGTACATTTTTTCTACAAGATTTACATCGGTGGAATAATTTTATCATGACCATATCAGAGGTATAGAATATATAACCCATTTCATTAACTGCTGTTTTGCTATTATTGTCATAATTCTCAATTAATTTTAATTTTACTTTTTAGCATTGCTCTTCAAGAGGTATATATGATCAAGCAGATGATCTGGTCCTGAAAAGATTTGTTAGATTGGAAACTTCTGGCAAGTAAATACTTTCATACTCTTAGAGTAAGAAATCCACATTTACCCTTCCAGTGAGCAAAAGTGACAGGATAGATTTGAAACCATGAACCTGTTGTGAGGATATATGTACACATGGCCATGTATGTTAAAATTTCATGGTTAATAGACTTACTATGTACGCCCTAGTAAGAAGAAAATACCCTTAAATAAAACCCTTTATTTAAAACCTACTCATTCTACATTTAGAACGTAGAGGACCTGGGTCCCTATTTTATGTAGAGAGTGGTCAGGCAAATATCTCAACATTTATTCAAGTTCTCTCAAGCTTCATGGTAGAATTTCAAACCTGCAAGAGACTTAGCCCTTAGCCCACCCCTTTGCCCGAGCTAAACTAAAACCTAGCCTCAAAAGGTCTTGCCACTTGGTTTCCACGTCACAGCATCTGGAAAAGGCTCAGGCTGGAGAGAAATTTAAATCCCAAAGCACAGCACACTGGCAAGAAAGAGGAGACAGATGGCAAGAACCAGACTGAATTCACTCACAGAGGAAACTTTTTTGGGGGGTGGACTGAGTTCATTCAATAAAGAACACAGAACGGGCAACATGCCAGCCTTGTATATTCTTAAAATAGTATAACTTCAGTTAACCTAAGAATTCTTGTCAAAAACAAGTCCTGAACTCATTTTGTTTACTCAAGGAAATACACACTGCACTTCATATTATCTCCATGACACAGACTAAGCTTATGGGAGGAACAATAGCACTTTTATATATGAGCACAGAAAATAGACAATTTCATAGGTCAAGTAATTAATTTGGAATGCAACTTGAAATTATGAGAAGAAAGAAATTATTTATAACAGTTTTTAATAATTCCAATCCTGTATATGATACTTGTAATTGCCTCTTCATAATTATCTTTAGCATAAGGGCATGTAATATTTATGTTCAGACTGTTTTAGTTTTACTTTATTTTTTTTTTGAGTTAAACATGTCAGGTTCATGTGATGGAGAATTGAGCAGTTCTGTTGTATCATTTCTGGTCCACAGAATGGGGTGTGTACCCCTTGCCCTTTGTTCTCACTACTGCATAGAAAAATAAATAAAGTTAATAAATAAATAAACCATTAATTAAAAATCTTAACCATTTTTGGAAACCCTCGAAGCCTCTAACCCAAAATTTGTTCATGAATGAAAAAGTTAACACTGTGGATAATCACTTCATCTATTGTATCTCGTAATTCAGTTTTCACATTAAAAGGGCATTATTGTGTGACATTCTTTTTGATACTTTCCTTTCTCTGGTTGAATTATAACAAGAAAACAAATGACTTGTAAATTTTTTTAAAAAATTTGTGTCAGTCCAGGTGGCACAGGACTATAATCCCCAGGTACCTGTTAGCCTGAGGCAAAAGGAAGACCCCTTGGGTCTACATGTAACTTTACATCAGTATGAAATAAGTAGCAAGCTCCCATTTCAACAATAAGAAACTAAAGTAGCTGCTAATGTTGCTCTTTGACACAGCACTTTCCTAGCATTCAGGGAGTCCAAAGATTAATCTCCAGAACTTTAAAATCTTTTAAAAATAAAAAAAATAAAGAACAAACAGAAAAGCTATGTAAGGCAAGTTACCTGAAAGTCAGTGGTATTGTTAAACAACTATTGACATGTGTAATTGCTTGGTTTAAAAGTTATGGTATTGACCTTAAATTCACTGTTCTTTGAAACAATATAATTCTAAAAAAAATCTATGTATGTTTGATACTTTCTGTTGATGCCTTCTTATTTAATTGCTTAATAAGTAAATTCTTCTCCTTTTGTTGGCCATAACAAACCTATTAGATTATCTAATATCAATAGTAGTCCTGTGGTCAAGAATAAATTATAGTTCAATTATATTTCAGTAGCTATCTCCATATAAAAAGGATAAAAGCAGATCTTTACTCTTTAGATAACACATCTTTGAGCCTTTTAAATATTTTCTACTCCAACTCTTAGCTCTTTATTTAGACAATATTTAGACAATCTGTGGAAAGGAAGCTTACCACTGTTTATGTCTAGAGACAATGTTCGTCAGTATTTAAATGCTTTGTGACTTTAAAATGCTTACTTTCAGGGAAGTGGAGCAGCCTGATGGCCTTAGGCCCAGCTGGCTGACCATGTAATAAAGAGCTTCAGCTTTACTTTAAGCCCCATGGCCTCTTCTAAAGAGTGGATAAAGGAATGCACCATTGTTACTGTGAGATTAATTGGAGGGCCCACAATAAAGAAGTCTATTTCCATGTCAAACTAAATGATGAAACCCATAATCATTTGTATTGACAGATTTTCCTTCAAGGAAATTTTCTCACTTATTGGTTTGAAAAAATTATAAATGAACATTTAATGTCAATAACTTTAATAAGTATATATTTTATAATCTCATCCAGTTTTATAATAGTAAAATGTATTCCATTGCTCTGATTACTGGCATTTGTTGTCCATTCTTCAAAAGAAATCCTCAAAACTTACCTTAATCTTATATTAATTCAAACCAAATGTTTTCCAATTTTTACACCACCCTCTTTAAAAGTAGTAGATTCAAATAATAAGTACATTGTATTCGCAAGATCTATTTTGTCTGTTTCAGATAAAGTTCTCTGAATAGAATTATACAATTTCTTTAAGAAGATACGTTAAAAAATAAACAAAATATTTGGAATAAGCTATATGAACTCAAACCCATGCTATAATACAATATTTTTTAATCCCTGCTTCTAACCAAAGTATTTTCTTATTAAAAAAAGCTTCCAGGTTGTATAATTAATTAGTAGGATTTTTATAAGTCTTGAATGTGCTAGTTATTGACTAATGTAGTAGTAATGGTTAAGCTAGCATGACATTTCTTATATTATACAGCTAAACATTATCCTTCATACATTTTATTTATAATTCTAAGAAAATGAATAAATAACAAAATTAGATTTAATTTTTTTAATACCCTTAATGTACTTCATCATGGCTTCTCTAGACATAAGTGAAATGACACCAAAAATGGCAATTTGCAAGAAATATTAGAATGTCTTACTGTCCCTCAAGCAAATCTCAGTCCCTGAAATCATTATAGTTTATCTGTTAATATCTGCATATATGATCTTGATTGATCAGAGATCGACATCAAATAAACTCTTTTATAGATTTTTCTTTGCCTGGAAGTATAAGTCATTTGAGATTGTCTCAAAACATTACATTGTTTTAAAAAGGTACTTTTTTATTTTTCTTTTTTGATTGATTTTATTGAGCTATATGGTACTTTTTTTTTTAAAGTAAGTCTCCTTCTAAATAAGATATTCAATTCACAAGCCAGTATAATCTAAGAACAATTCTTACTTGTTTGTTCATTTCGGATCCAATAGATGTTCACTCACCATCCTGTTCAGACATACAGTGTGGTACACCAACCAGAAACATCTCATCAGCCTAGTCTGGTTATCGGATCCATCTACACATATATGTAACTTAAGAAGGAAATTTATAGGAGAAGGAGGGAGAATCCTTGTATTGCGGCAAATAATGCTAGGCACATACTCTTGGCTCCTTGGGAAGCAGTTGCTCAGGAGATAATATTGATCCATACCTGAAAGGTTGCGAAGCTGACTCCTAATATATGGAAGTGGAAGGAGTCTGCGTATTTAAAAAACTCATAGTGGGATCACCGGTTGGGATAAATAATGGATTACTCTCAGTTTTTATCTGGCATTAGTGAAGACAAAACAGCCAAAAACAAGAGAAGCATATAGAGTACAGAAACAATTCTTGAAACCGCTCTGCTTTTCTATTCTAAGTCCTTATTGAAGACATTGCTAATCAATCACAGTATTGTGATTCTGCAAGAATTGTGCATCTTCTGCATATTACTCAACAATGCAACATTCAGAGCCCCAGGACTAGGTTGTGAAATGAAGGGTGTACTTTGTCACTCTCGTTCATACAGCCTGGCCAGAACTGGGGCTCGATGCTCTTGAATACACACAAATGTCTTGATCCTCCACCAGCCTTTAGTGAACTGAGATCAACAACTTCCGTTTAATAGTTATGTCAGATATGAGGCATTTTAAAATTATCACCGTTAACCCCAGAAAAGTTATAATCTATAAATAAAGGGCTCAAGGAAAGAACGTCTTTAAAGTTTTGGGTCTTAATGTTAGCCTGCAGTCAGGGACAAAAACAAATGTCCCAATACATCCTGGCCTACTTTTCCAAAATACCATGCTAAGCTTTTATAAGAACTAACTTTTTCCATTAAATCATGGAAAGGTATGGATATATATTTTATGTTTCTTTACTTGTCGCATTTTAAGTTGCTGGTAGCTACTTTGCCTGGTGGTTACCAGTTCACAGCACATACCATGGGCTATAAACCTTGTGTCTTAACTTTAATCTTTGTTGCTGATACCACAGTGCAATAAAATATAAATAGTTTAAGACTACTCTCATATAGATTTACTCAAAAATAACTCACTGTACTGGCAGTAATTACTCTGGACCTATAAATACATATTGCTCATCGTATTGAGTTAATAAATAAGTACTGATTTGATAAGTAAGTACAATGCCACAAAGCACGAGTATCTCTTAGGAGTTTTATTTTCACATGTAAGTGAGGAAGATACGTACACACATACACAAATACAAACACAAACACACACGCAGGGATTACTTGATGTGAATAGAAACACTTTAAATGGCCACCAGTGATCTCCTTCAGCTATGAATTTCATTTTCAAGGGAATGAAAATTAATTATGTGCTGGTATTTTAAAGCATTTATAAGAAGTTTTGGAGAGTCTTTGAGATGGCTGCATTCCGTAAGCCTTCTCCTGATCCATATGATGCCCTCCAGGTATGTTTTTGCTAAGTTAGTACATGCTTAGGGAGACTTTTTAACTTATGGGAACTCATATTCTAGAGAGAAGTCATCATGTAATGTAAAGGAACATATCAGTAAGAGTGCTCCATCACTTTATAACATAATCAGTGGAACCCTGCCACCTCTGATATCTCTAATTACAAAAGTGTAGGAACAAGAGCAGATGTTCAACCTTTAGATGGAGTTTGTGAAATGGTTTCCCTATACTGAGAATTTCCTCACACTGAAGTAGAAGCATGACTATAAGAAGAACATATGTAAACAGACCATTTCAGAAAGGTCAGAACTGAAATTTTATTTTGAAACTAAGAGCAAAGTAGTTACTGTGTGCATGAACTTATTCCCCTTTCAATTGAAAAATCACCAGGGAATTTCTCCTCAATGTACTAGTATATTTTAGTTTAACATCACCCTGGCATGTTTCTGAGTGCCAGCACTTTCAGAAAGCAACCATCGGACACCTCACTGTAAAACCAGCTCCAGAGAAACAACACTATTGTGTTGCTTAAACTGTGTTTAGACGTTTTGTTAAATAACTGCTTCAGAACAGTTCTGCATGGTTCATTCTGGCAAACGCTAAGCTGTGGTTAATGGAAAGGCTGTACTTTCACAGGTTACATGTCAGAACATGGGACTCATTTTCAAGCAACTGAACAAAACTTTGGGGGGGGGAGATTATAGAATATAGACCTTGGTATTCATTCTGAATCCAAGGCAGATATAGCCAGCAAAATCCTGAAGGAAAGTTAGTGTTATCAGTCATGCAAAACAGGATATAATTATAGGAACTAAAAACAAACAGCAAGAAAACATTTACTGGGAAATTGCATCTTAACATGTGTTTGACAACTCAGACTCTAACGGTTAGGATTATAACACACAAAAAAAGAAAGCAAATGAACTGTTTTCCTCATAAATATTTTTTGAGAACAATTTTGGCATCACACAGACCTAAGGAAAGCTCTTAGGGCTGGAGAGATGGTACAGTGGCTAGATGTATGCCAATTTGACACAAGCAAGAGTCACTTTGAAAGGTGAACTTAAACCGAAAGAAAGCTGTCAACAGATTACCCTGTGCGCAGATCTGTGGTGCATTTCCTTGGTTGATGATTGAGTTGGAAGGGGCCTGCTCAGTGTGGGCTTTATCACACTTGGGGATGTAGTTCCGAGTGCAATATACACATATTTTTTTTTAAAAAAAAAAAGAAGGCTGAGAAATCCATGAAGAGTAAGCAAGTTAGGAGCACTCCTCCATACTCTCTGCCACCTTGTCTGATTTTCTCTCCAGTTTAGATTCATGCTCTGACATCCTTCAATGATAGACTACAAACTGTCAGCTGAAATAAACCTTTTCCAGGTTTCTTTTGGTCAAACTGGTTGATCATAGAAATTAAAACCCTAGCTAAGAGAGAGAGAGTGCTCAGTCGTAAGACAGAGTTCTACTCTTCCAGAAGACCAGAGTTTGGTTGCCAGCACAATCAGCTGACCTCACATCCTATTTGCCCTCTGCAATACTCCACCACGTACACACACATACACATTTGCATATACAGATGCACGTACACATTTAGGTAACTAAAATTAAAATTTGTTAAATACAGGAATGTATTTGCGACTATGCTTCTACAAACACAATGAAGGAAACGGTTTGTTCATGCTATATGCATATCCATTGTGTAGGTAGTTGCTCCATAAAGCGAAATCAGGCACGTTAAAAACTAACAGTGGCTTTTGAAATTCCTAAAATAAGGTAGTATGCTGGAGTAAACAGAGAAAAGACAGATAATTATAATTATGTGACAGGTACTTTTATTTAATATTCCATTTAATATATAATGCACAGAAAAAAAAAACTTCCACAGTGGAATCCAAATAGATTCCACTGTGCCTCTTTAGAATTTTAGAAGGAGCATGTGTGCAGTTTGCTTCTCAAAGCTTTGTTCTTGTGCCTTGGGGACTAAATCATAAAGTTCAACCAGCAAAGCTTGCTTTCCCAAAGGACACAGCAGGTACCGATACTGCACCATGGCTGTAATTCTATAGTGACAGCAGATTGGCGACTGACAAAAATCTCTCGGGTAAGAGTGACAGAGCGGTAATATTTTCACAATGGACTGACTGGTGCCTTTGCAAGGTCTGGTTGATTTCAAAGGACGTTTTCTTTTCTTTTTATTTTTCTGTGGAGATGAAAGTACATAAGACCTTTATGATCAAAACCATCTGACTGCATAATCGAAGTCGCAATAAATAAAATTACAGCGTTTGGTTTCTGAGCTATTTATTGCTTGACGGTGATTAAGAATATTTCAAAGTATACATAAGTACTATTTATTTTTGATAGAAAGTGGTTATGAGGTTATCTTTATTTCTTTCTGATTAATGGAGAATAAATTATTTAGAAAATAGAACGGGCTGCCTGCTCCCATGAATAGCAAAAAGCATATGTATTTTTATGAGATGATATATTTATTATTTATAGTTAAAAGAATAAATATTTAAATAGATTATCACATAAAATACTTCATTTACATCAGGATTTGAAACAAAGCACATCACACTGTTTTAAGTGTTTCTCTTTAGCGGTGTGAGTTCTACTCTAAAGTTGTGTGAATCATTCATTGTGTGATATCTCAAAACTTTAGTAAAATGGGAAACTATGCCGAAAATTACATTAATTTTGTTTAAAAAAAAGCTCTGCAAAATATATTATTCAAATTTCGAATTCCAAAATATACATTAAATTCTACCATTCTTGAATGGTGTGAAATTTATGCATACTTGTGAACTTTTCCATGCTTCATACTAAGATGCATATTTTAGATTTTAGAGGAAAACAAGAAGCATGCATTATTCCCACATCAGCACTCCCCATCACAGATTCCCTTCCAGGTATTAGATCCACACTCTGTTATTTTAAAACTTAAGCTATTTAGTGAAGTTTGGCTCATGTCTCAATGTTTGAGAAACTTGTCAATTCTGTTAGAATATTGTTTGATATACAGTTTAATGCTTCAAAACGTTAGTTATAGAATGTTAAATAATCAAACTACTATTCTTGACATAACTACTTAGAGCAGAACAATTATTTTATTTCATTGTCTCACAGGTAACAAGAATTAATATAATTTCAGTATCATCTATTTCCTTCAAGTTCCCTGTACTATGTTTTATTGATTAATTATTTGTAATTAGATCAGTTATATGTTGCTGTGATTATATACCTAACCCTATGAAGGGATTATTCTGACACCCAATTTCAGCATGCAGTATGACAAGATGAGGAAGGCATACCAGGAGGCCCTGAAGCAGCTCTTGACATGGCCTCCTTTGTCAACAAGAGAGAGAGAAAGGCTGATTGATGTTCAGTTCAATTCTCCTTTTTATTCAGTTTGAGACTTCTCAGTAGAACTTCTCAGACACACCTGCATAGGTAACCCAGAGGAGTGTTTTCCATCAATCATAAATCCTATCAAATAGACAAGCAGTAGAGATTCACCCTTACAGCACTTTTCATCCCTTCTTTTGGCCAAAATTGAATTCCAGATTCTTTCCCATCAGAATTTCTTCATGAATATCCCAAAAAGTCAGTTGCTATTGTTCACAAAGCTATATTTTCCTGAAAGATGCTAACAAAACAATAAAAAATCTCTTTCATCTTTTATGTAATTTAAGAAATGATATGATATCAACAAATACACCATAGGTTATTTTAGTATTAACATAAATATTCCATATGTATTTAACTATGATATTATAAGAACTTTTGTCAATATTTGGCTCCCAGGTACCTGTCTTGAATTACGAGAGAACATTTGGAAATGTGATAAAAAAAATAAATAAAAGGAAAGGAAATGGGAGCAAAGCTTTTGAATTTTGGGCATATGAAAAGAATTGCTTTGGGCATTAGATATAAAGAGATAGAATTTCTAATTATCAGAAATGATGGGGAATGAGAACAATGTGTTAGTTTATTTTTGCTGTTGAAAGAAATATTCATGGCATTACATAGTTAAAAATTTGTGCTTGGGATTACCCCAGCTAAGACCCAGCTAAGTGTATAATCCCAATCTGATTATAGGAGAAAGCCAGAGCTAAAGATGGGGTTAAACTTTTTTAAAATTTTTTTCATAAAATTTATTAAAATTACTTACTAAAAATGTCATTAATTTGCATTGTTATCTATAGTACCCAATAGTTAGTGGGAATATTAAAATGAAAATGACTATTATCATTATCCTATTATCCAAAGTATTTTGAATGAATTGTCTTTTGTAACACTTGTAACAGCAGGATTATATAGCTATCTGTGTTTATCTTTTACAAGTCAGGAAACCAAAGCTCACTGTAATCTTGTCCAATATTATTATTAGCATATTTAAATGACAGTCACTTTCCAGATTAGGACTCTGATTTTACCATCTATTCTGGGGAAGTGTGCTCGAAGAGAATTATTATAGAAGCATATTTCCATTTTTGATTACCACTCAGATGATTTTAGATTTTTTTTCTTAATGATCTGAGAACAATGCAGTTACTAATTTGAGTCATATTACTAGCATGTTGGTCTGTATTGACGCCTCAATCACTCCAGAAAACCCATGAATTAGCATCAACTCTCAGGTTGATAATATTTTGTTTTAAAATACATAATATACATAGCAATGTCAGGCTAATGCTAGGGTTAGCTGGCCAAGCAATATAAGAAGCAGCTAAGTCAGCTGTAGAAGGGGGCTGGCCGCTTGTTCTTCTTGGCCACCAGGCTAGATTAGACCCAAAATAACCACACAGAATGTGTATTATTTAAAATATTGCTTGGCCCATTACCTCTAGCTTCTTATTGGCTAACTCTTACATCTTAATTTAATCCATCTCCATTAATCTGTGTATCACCATGAGGTTGTGGCCTACCAGCAGAGGGTCAGCATGTCTCTGGTGGCGGGTCCATACTGTCTCCCCGACTTAGTGTTCTTCCTCCCAGCATTTCCTTTAGTTCCTCCCCCCTCCGCCTACCTACCAACAGGCCACTGTAGTTTCTTTATTAATTAATGATAATCACAGCACAGAGAGGAGACTCCCACATCACCTTCACTTTTCTGTTTAAATAAAAAGGAAGGTTTTAACTTTAACATATTAAAATTACATATAACAAAAAAGGTATCAAGCAATAATTACAGTTACGATATTTATATCTACTTTATCTTTTATCATACCCAAGGAAAACTATAACTGTAACTATCTATTCTTCAACTCCATCAAAGACTCCAGAAGGATATAATATTACCTAAGTAAACACTGGATTGTAAGCAACTTCCAAAACTCTAGAATTAACAGAGATATCTCATTGCCTGGACAGTCACCCAAAGTTCTTCTGTAAAGTTTATGCATCCATTTTCAGCCTATAGGCCCATAATATCCAACAGACTTTTCCATGAAGCAGGAAATTTGAAGATCTGTTCTGCCTTGTAATAGCAAAGTATATCATCAGTTGCTTTCTTCTGTGTCCTGTGGAATGTCTGGCAGTCCCTTTCATGAAGCAGGAATCCCGAAGGAACATCTCACCTTTACACAAGTTCAGCAGTCAATTCTCTGTGTGTCCTGCATGTCCTGCATGTTCATTAAGTAGTCCAGGCAAGAGCAGTTTCTTGCCCAAATGTCTAACCAACTCTATAAGGAGTCTCTTCGATGCCAAACTTTCTCTTGAAGTAGATTGGTGCTGCCAGAGTAGATGTGTCTCATTGTCATAAGAGTTCTAAATTCTTAAAACATTTTAAATGCCATATTCTGTAGTCTTTGAAAGGTTTGAAGGATACCTATCTATTTGAAATACATTTCTGTACATCTAGAAAATCTAGCTAACATGACTACAAGCTTGACTATTATAGATGGTTATTAACCTATATTTGTTATTTATATACTACATTTTTAAATGAGCTGAACAAACATAGTACCTTAATCAAGATCAGAAATACATATATACAGTATAACAAAATTGAACTTAATTGTATCAATAAAGCAAGATCCATACCAATGCAAGAATCCATCTCTATAGCATATCCCTCTTTAAATGTAAACAAGCAATTATAAACAATATTTGGAAATAAGGGCATAGTTTTTTTTTTTTTTCATAATGCTTCCTGCTGATTGGGGGCACTGTTAACCAGGTCTTTTATTATGTAATCTGTTTGTTGGGTTCATCTCAGTCAGCAGTTGGATGAAGTAATTTTTTTGAGGGTGTTCATGGCAACCTTGGTACTTCTTATTCCCTCACACAGTACCAGTCTGGAAGCAATGCACAGGTTCTCATCCTCTGTGGAAATAAGAGAAGAACCTCTTTTCCAAAGCAACATTTCCTTAGACCCAAATTTGGAAGTCATGATACCTTTATATTATACATCCTGTTTTAGCTTAGCAGCCCATAAAATGAAATGTCTCTCTGTATTGGGTCATTCACAATCAAAAAATTCAAAGATAATACAATAATATACATAATTCAGACTGTCTGTGAATTTTCCATCTTTACGTGATTGTTTTTACTTTATTGCTTTTTTGGTTTGAGTGTATTTATCTATTGCTCTTTAGTATTTATTTTATATTCTTTATTCCTTTAATCTATGACAGTCTGCCTTTTTCAACTATCTATACTCTTACTTCTCTCTCCCAAACCTATATACATTTATCCAACACCATGACCAATTTGGAGTTCTTTATGTCTGAATCTGCACTTATTGCATTATCTGTAATTCTCTACTGTCTTAAAGAGCTTTTAAGATGGTAATCAGCTTGGTTGCAGCTGCTTTGGATGCTGGCTACACCACTCTTCAGTTTTAAAATGGTGGATGTACCATTACTGCCAGGTCTGAAAGTGAGTGTGCAGAATGTATACTCTGTTTATCTGAGTGATAACTAACTCTGCCTTGCAGCACACTGTGCAGCCTGGAAATATCTCTGTGTATGGCTGCAGGAATCCACCATGCTCTCCTGCTTGTGCATGCCTAGAACACCTGATCCCATCACCTGCCCAGATGGGGAGCACTGAGCCATGGGTTTGGTCTCAGCTACTTTCCTTCAAACCCTGAGTGGGCACATAAACACTCCATAGCTGGAGTTTGTGCTGACAGCACATCCCAGGTTTTATTTCAAAACTGCAGCATTTTGTTCTGCTGCTGCGGCTGAGTCAGGAAACCCTCTCCGAAAGGAGTTGCTGCACACTACCAGCAAGCAGCAAGAAGCTGAACTAAACTGTTTTTGGTTTTTGTTTTTGTCGAGAATTCCTTTTCAAGCTCTCCCAGTTCCTACATGGATACAGTTGGTGATGTGGCCCCCAATTTGTAGGAGGGGGCTGGCCGCTTGTCTTTCCAGCCACCGGGCTAGATTAGATGCAAAATAACGAAAGAGAAACTGTATTATTTAAAACACTGTTTTGCCCATTAGCTCTAACTTCTTATTGGCTAACTCTCACATCTTAATTTAACCTATCTTCATTAATCTGTGATCACCATGATGTCTTGGCCTACCAGCACAGTTTCAGCACTTCTCTGGTCCATGGCGTCTCCCTGACTCTGCCTTCTTTTTCCCAGCATTCTTTTTAGTTTTCTATGCCCACCTAAGTTCTGCCCTATCAACAGGCCACTGCAGTTTCTTTATTCATTAATGATAATCACAGCACACAGAGGGGACTCCCACATCAGTCTTTTCCTTGTTGAAGATCTTGCCTTGGTCACTACATGCTTGCTGGCTGCCGGTAGAACAGGAGAGTACATGTTCCTGGAAGAATTCTTTTGCTTATTTCTTGTATTTAGATAAAAAATATGAAATCTCTTTCCCAATATCAAGTACAGCATAAATTATTTTAATAAGCATTTTAATAATAATTTTATCTTCATAAATTAGAAACAAACCTTTGAATTTTACAAATGTAGACATTGGGCATTGTTGTTATTTTTAAAATTAAGACTTAAGAACATTGATACAAATAGATCATGAATTGATTTATCTTGTTTCCATGATTAATGACCATTAAATTTTTAGTCTAAAATGATTTTTTCTATGTAAAAGATTTATTTGTAGCTTCCTTGATATGCATTAGAGTGTTCTCTGCATGTTTATAAGTGCCCTGCTTCTGTGCCTAGTGCCGAAACATATCAGAAGAGATTTGATCCCATGGAACTGGTTGGTTGTGAACTGCCATGTGGGTGCTAAGAAAACAACTGGGGTCCTCTATAAAGCAGCCAACTTTAAGCCTCTATGTCATCTCATAGCACCCCTCAAAATTATTTTTAACTGAAAATGATTCGTTGAAAGAAAATATTATGAGGGAAGAAATCCAATTAATGAAATTAGGATAATTATACTTAAAAGCACTTACTTGGTAAATTTTGTGTTTCACTTTATTATTCTTTTGTATCAGCAGTCATTTCTTGATTTTATACCTATTTCAGCATAATGCCACTGAAAATGGTAGTGACAAATCTAGATACTAGTATTGATAATTAGAGAGGAAACATACTATGATATGTTTACTATTCATCAATATGTGGTATACTATCTTGATAGTTTTCTTATAGATATATAACATATACCTATTCTTGCTTTTGCCAAACTTGATACAGTGTCTCCCTATATTTCTCTACTTATTTGTAAAAAATAACGTTTATAGTACTTTTGAAATTACATACTAGCAATCCTGCTCCACTTGATAATTTTTGTTTCAAAACAGCATTTTTCTGAAACATGTTCATACCAAATGATGCTGCAATGTATTCATTTATCCAGTTTAAGACATTAACACAAGAGAGGGGACTATTGATGTTTATGAAACGAGGATCTAAGTGACTAGTAAGATTTCAGATGCACAGTATATCCTTTAAGACTACTGAAAGGAGCCGGGCGGTGGTGGCGCATGCCTTTAATCCCAGCACTCGGGAGGCAGAGGCAGGCGGATCTCTGTGAGTTCGAGACCAGCCTGGTCTACAGAGCTAGTTCCAGGACAGGCTCCAAAACCACAGAGAAACCCTGTCTCGAAAAACCAAAAAAAAAAAAAAAGACTACTGAAAGTCAAAGCACATTTTAAAATCTCATCACTTCGTACAATCATCCTATCTATACATTGAAAGTTTCCAATCACCATTTTCCAAAATGGAAGTAATTTTTTTTTTTTTTTACAAAAACCTATGTATCTGTATTTTACAGATCTTAGCCAAAAAAAGGATAAGTACATTTCTGGTCAATCATGACCCTATTTCCCTTGACCAAATGTTCATCATCAAGTACAAACCTGTAGTTCATTTGTTTGTTCAGTAAGATATTTGTGAAGACAAGATTTCCATTTTCATCTTAGTAATAGTACTCACAAAATACAGTTGCAATCCATGTAGATCTACTTTTCTTATCCTTAATGCTAGAAAATTCAATGACATATTACTGTATATCCAGTTTAAAATGTTAGTGTTAACTTTAAGGCTGATTTTACAATAACAGATTGCTCTCATCCCCATGATATCCACTGAGCATGAAATGACCACAGGCACCACTGTGGCCTCATGTGTCAAGGTAACTGGAGAGCCCTGTTTCACCAGAAGCTGCTGGAGTAGGGTCTGACTCACAACCACCGACTTAACATCTTGGGTTTTGCTCTGGTTTAGGAGTCTAAGAGATGCAGAGAATATGAACATACATTGTGAAATATGATTTTTCATAGCTTTTGGTGAATTCTCTTAAAAAATCTAAGTGGAAAATGCAAATATTGCTCTTAATCTTTACATATGTTTTATTCACATTTTACATTACAAACTTTGAAAAAATGAATTAGTCGTTGTTCAACACCTTTATCAGCTGGCATTTTATGTTCAAAGTGTGCACATATGCATACATACACACAACACATCTTATTATCAACAGTCACCCTGTTACTCTAATTGACTAATATATCACTAATGACTGCGTTAATTATGTAATATTTGTAATATTAAACATATTCTGTTTTCTCAAAGTGTTGATTATTTAGACATCAAATAGATTTTGTCAACCACACATGCAAAATTTATCATATTATTAGTTTTTAATTCTGCTTTTGCTTAGAGGAAACAGATAAATATAACTTGTTACTTTAATGAAGATTCTTTTACAGAAATTAAACGACTAAGTTTTTATGAAAAATATACTTGTATGTCTCCTAAATTACCTCACCAGGACTTTGTGTACAAGACACAAAGTTTCAAGGAAACCACAGATTTCCCGACCGTTCCCGACCGTTATTTCTGGACTTCACTTTATACCTAAATTGATTGACCTCTTTTACAGACAAAACTGAAAGAAAATGTGAAACCACTTTCATCATATGGGGAGCTAGGATGCCACACTTAGAATTCCCTAAGTGTTTCACTTTCCATCTCATGCTGCACTTTGGATAAGTGGTGAGTTGACATTTTATTTTAGTTGGGGAAGTATGGCTCCAGAACCCTTATTGGATTTTATACTCTGATTACAATCATGTATGCTCTCTGTGCAAGGTGAAAATTATGCCATTTTGAGTATGATATTTTCTAGCCACTTGAAAGTATTTTTTTTCTCCTACGATGGCAGGTGTTTGACAATGATGTGAGAAACTTGGTGTTAAACATGAAAAAATAATTTGGGTTTCCTTCTTCTCAAATGAGTTGAGAAGATAGATGTGGTAACACACATCTGTAACTACAGCACTTTGGAGTGGGGCCATGAAGATTTTCAGTTAAAAATTATCCAGCTAGCCGGAGACCTGTGTGGCTAAAGAAAACCTTTCTCAAAAACAAAGAACTAACTAACTAAATAAAAGTCATGCTTGTCTCAATAAAGTAAATATAGAATTATAAACATTTAATTTAAATTTCAATTCTTGCTTTTAAGAATTCTGTTTTAATGTTCATATTTAAAATAAAAAACTTTTTCACAGTCTTGAATTTAAAAAAAATGTCTTTTTTTGTTAATTCTCTTATATATTACATCCTGATCACAGTTTCCTCTCCCTCCACTCCTCTCCATCCCCCCAAACCATTTTCTTCCCCCTAGGGCCACACCTCCATTTATTTTCATAAAAGATCATGCTTCCAGGGCTATCAATGAATCTGGCTCAACAAATTAAAACAAGACTAGACAAAACAAGGCAAACCAACAGGAGGAAAATGTCCCAAAAGCAAATAAAAGAGTCAGAGACACCCCATTTCCACTGTCAGGAGTTCTGGAAGAACACACAGATAGATAACCATTATGTATATGCAGCAACTGAGTTCCGTGATTGTTGCTTCTGTCTCTCTGAGCCTCCATGAGCCCTGCATAGTTAACTTTGTGGGTCATATTCTTCTGGTATTCTGGGCTCTTCTGTCTCATACAATCCTTCCTCCCTCTATTTAGCAAGATTCCCTGGGCTCTGCCTAATATTAGGCCATGGAACTTAATATGTTCTCAGCTGGAGCAGAAGGAAGATTCTCTGATGATTACAGAATATAATTAGCAATCATTTCATTGACTGTATTTTAATTTTTTCTTATCTATCTATC
>NC_022032.1:23844357-23850262 GCF_000317375.1 Microtus ochrogaster | reverse complement strand
TTCCTGGCCATCTGGGCAGTCAGGTGTGCTCTCTCTAGAGATGTGGGCCTCCATTTGGACTAGTCGTTAGCTGGTTACTCCCACACACTCTGTGCCATCTTTAACTGCAGAACATCTTGCAAGCAGGAAAAACTAGTTTTGACAGCTGGGTTGATATCCTATACCCACCTCTGAAATACTTGCCTGGTGACAGAAATGGCCGGTCCAGGCTCCCTATGCCCCTTTACTAGCAGTCTTCACTAGGGTCACCCCTGTAGATTCCAGGGAATGTCCATTGTGCTATGTTTCCACCACTACCCAATGCCTCCCGATTCTAATTGTCTCTCTCATGAGTGTATAACACACACACACACAGACACACACACGCACACACACACACACGTGTTTCTACATCACTGAAGCAAAACGTCTTTGAAATATTATATGAGTGAATTTTTGAAAAGATTATTTATTTATTATATATGCAGTATTCTGCATTCATGTATGCCTGCAGGCCAGAAGAGGGCACCAGATCTCATTATAGATGGTTGCTAGCTAGCCACCATGTGGTTGCTGGGAATTGAATTTGGGACTTTTGTTAGAGCAGCCAGTGCTCTTAACCTCTGAGCCATCTTTCCAGCTCCATGAGAGGCCTTTTGATGATTCCTTGTGAAATTCAGAAGATTCTACAATGAGAAACAATTCATGACTATAGTCAAATAATGAAAATAAAGCATTTAGGTTTCTCAAAGTAAAATTTTGGTTTGCTGACCTGTTACACTGAATACATGTAGTGGGAAAGAAAATTCATTTAAAAAATAGTCATGACTACATGCTAGTTGCCCTACATAGTGTTAATTATTATGAAAATAAAAGCTAAATGTGAGAAAGAAATTTAACACTCACATGATATATGATGTAGCTAAGAGAACTAAGATAAAGAGATATAAGAAAATGAAATAATTAGGGGACAACATAATCTCATACATGTTAATTTTTAATAAAGTAAATTTGTAATTTCAGACAATTCTAATAAATGTTAACAAAATATTTAATTATGTTTACTCTTAAGAAATGTAGTATGTATTTATTTTCTGTAAAATCCATTCTAGAATCTTTCCCAGAAAACATGGCTACAATGAAGGAAACAATTTAATAAATTTTGTAATTTATTCAACTCCAGTAATGACATAGAAGGATAAATAATCTTAATTTTTCATAAATTGTTCATTCAATTGTCAGTTTAGGGTAATTCCAGGATCATAAGATTAGAGAAAATATTCAATAATTTTTTTATTGTCTTTCATAAACCATCAGTGGCATTCTATTTGTTTCCTGGTAGGTTTTTTGAGTCAGAAATTCTCTGTAGTTTTGGAGACTGTCTTGGAACTAGCACTTATAGACCAGGCTGGCCTCAAATTCACAGAGATCCTCCTGCATCACAGACATTCAAAAAATGTTACCTTAACTTTTTTTTTCTGATCTAAAAGTTACTCCAGTACCAATTCTGATCATTGTATTCTGAACTCTAGAATGGAAGGCATTCTTTTGGCTTCTTCGCTATACATTGTTCCAAACAAACCCTTGGTAAATGCCCACTGAGTAAATGAGTCTAGTACAATTCCATTCACTCATTCAGTCTTCCAATATTTACTATATAAACAAATGAATATATTATCTTCTTTCACATGACATTCAGATAGTTTGTCCATTACATATGCCTCTCCTCTTCTTAGTAGCATAAAAATAAAAATCAATTGTTTTTGCATGTATATGATAGTGGAAGGGGGAAAACTGGTGGCTGAAGCATAGTCACATAAATAGGGGTCAAAGGAGATGGAGACAAGAAAAGGGAGCAGAGCATTAACCAAACTAAGTATGTTTAAAATGATTTTACAAGCTAATTAAACATAAAATGGAATATAAGTCACAAAAAAGTACAATGTATGTTCTTTCACTTAAGTATTCGTTCATATTTATTCTGTGATCATGCATTGTCAAATCTTACATTTTTTTTCACATAACATATGTGTTTTAATAATGGCTCAGGTTAATATTTATCTACAGCAATGACCGTTGCACATAAAAATGAATGGCCTCACCATTCTCAACCCATTTAGGTTCTGTTTCACGCTTATTGTAGGTTGAAAGCTCTTTAAATAAATAACAATTAGCTCATTGAAGCTAAGGTGGGAGATCTGAAAGAGAGTATCTTTTTCGGCTCCCTAGAATTGATACTGTAAGATAACTACTGGATGCTCCCTTTGATTTATAGCTCAGACTAAATATTTAGAAAAGTATACTTTCAAAAGCAGTGAGATTTGATAGGGTTGATAAGATGGTCCAAGGAGGAAATTGCCTGATACGCAAAGGGACTCAAGTTCAAATCTCCAGTACCTACTTTAAAGCCCATCACTGACGAAAGTGCTAGAGGGGAAGAGACAACTTCATTGGCCAACATGCCTAGCAAAAAAACAAGATCTCTAGTTTCATATTATACCTTTACTTAGGAAAGTATGCCATACTTAAAAACTCTCTCTCTTTATCAGATGTCACATTCCTTTATACTTTTTTTTTCTCAGACACTCTTCTATGTACTTTATTTATATTTTGATATTTGTCAGCTTTCATAGATGCTGAAGGCATACCTGGTGCCTTCCCAGGTCTCATGATGATTTTTAAATAGGATTATGATTCATGGGTATTAAAAGACTTACATTTTTATTCATTATTGAATAATAGAAAAATGACTACCTCTTCATTCTTGTATTCTCCATACTTACATGTGACAAGAGATGATAATATTGTGTGAAAAATAAGACAAACCAGCCATGCAATATCCATGATATAGTGTTCAATTTGTGAAGACTATATTTGCAAAATAGCATTTGAAGATCTCAAGTTTTAATGCAAAGAAATAAAAACAAATACATATGGCTTGCCTCTGCATGAACTAGAAAAAGAAACTATATTATTTACAGTGCTCATAGATCAGATCCCATTCTTGTTCATAACATACACAGTAATCATATCTGTGATTATCTTGAGTGTGAGGTAAAAGACATACACAACAGCCCATATCCCCGTGAATTTACAAGCCCCCTCCAACTTATAAGGGTATTAAAAACACCGAAACATTTCTGTTACACAGTTTTGTTGCCACACGATTAGATCCTCCAGTATATTAAAAGAACTTTTACAAATAATATGAGACACCAAGTAGCAAGTTTATGAGAGACATTGTCTCTAAGGAATCCTGCTCCTAATTGTAGCAGGCTTTCTTTCGGGTCAACAGGGTCAACAATCAAGTCCCAAAGAAAGACACAGGAATGGTTGGCATTAGCTTATGTTTGTCCCACTACCTTTTTGAACTTAGCCTGGTTTGCCTCAGAGTTTTTACCCTGCTTTTATTTGGTCAGTCCAACTCTGCATCTGGCTGACTGGCGGCTACCTGGCCACTCACCCCAGGTGTCTCTCCCTCTCTTGTTCTCCATCATTCTCTTCTTTCCTAGCCTAGATTTCTCCTCCTATTTATTCTCTCTGCCCATCAACCCCACCTATCCCTCTATAATTTAGCTATTGACCATTCAAATTTTTATTAGACCAATCAGGTGCCTTATGTAAAACAAATGAAAAGCATATTTTGATAGTTAAAGTAGTGTTCCACATACCTAATAGATTTAGAGAATCCATCAGTGCTGTGTGCCTTAGCCAAAAGTAACTTTCCCCAGTTTTATTCCTTCCTAGTTTGCTGCTGTCATCCCTTGAAGGAAGATTATCAGACAGCTGATACACTGTGAAATTATACTAGAAAAAAAAAAACTCTCACTGAGAAACTAAGTCTAAATCCAGTTGATTTCATTTAGCAGTTGTGTGTAATTGAAGATTAAATGGAACAAAATGAGTACCTTGGCTTAGGGTATGGACACTTGGGATAATGAATTTGGGGACAGTACAGCCTTCAGACCCCTGCAACACACACCACACAGTATGCCCTTTATCTCCTACACCAATTAGCTTTGTTTTATATGCGCACTCAAACAATCTTCTGTTTTCCTTGTTTCTTTCTCAAGACCCTCATGCTTTGTCTATTCGTTTTGTAGGCTATTTACTACAGTCTTTGCAGGGACAAATGAAAAATATTTTCACCTTTGAAGTTATTTACAAAACAATTTAACAGACCACTGTTCACTAATAGTGTGATTTTTTTTCCTTCAAAGAACAATAAACAAATTTTTCTTAGTGTTCATAGAATCACACTTTTCTCGCCACAGTATTCTCATATTAGCTTCAATTGATTAATTATTCTAGTTATCATCTTGAAAGTTATGTTATCTGACCTTTAAAGACTGCCTTGTGATTTTGTATACAATTCATAATATCTGACTACAAGTTAATGCCTTAGCAGTGTTGACTCTGGATCATGGATGTCATTTTATAAAACATGGACTTTGAAATATGCGAAAGAAGGGTCAAGCTCCTGTGTCCTCTGTGTCTTCTTCTCTTAAATTTGAACTAAAAAGTGTCAAGGCTGACTGTCTAGGTTCATTGATTATGCAGATTTTATTGATCAGCCTTTAACCATTAATATTTTTAACTGCCTCAGCATCAAGAAAAAAATTTTAGCTGCAGGTCTTAATATTTTGGTAAAACTGCCACAGGACAAAATTAGTAGAAATTATTTGATTCTTTGTTAAAGAAATGATTAAAGTTAACTTATATGTTCATACATTTTAAGATACCAACATCTGTCTAGAATAAAAAATGGAAGTCCTTGTCATTTATGCCCTAATTCTTAAAGGTAATACTCTTGAAATAATTTTGATTTTAATTGTATTACTCTAAATGACTTGACTTTATGCATAAAGCAGCTAAATTAGAGAATAAATATTTATTATTGCCACAAAGTTAATGTCATCTTGGTAATTACTAACGCAAAACTAGTATGTCATTTCACCTAGCCTTTCTACCTTGCTTCCAGGACTATATTTCTGGTTGTACATTTTTTGTCTAAGATAAATCAAACATGAAAGATAGAGAAAATGCCCTTTTTTGCATAATCAGTCTGAGGACATTGTAAAAGGAGAGAGACACTTGTTGGTTCCTGGCCACTTTGCCCTGAAATAATCACACAAAAACTGTATTAATTAAATCACTGTTTGGCCCATTAGCTCTAATTTTTTATTGGTTAACCCTTACCCATTAATTTAACCCATTTCCATTATTCTGTGCATCACCTCGAGGTCATGGCCTCCAAATAAAGCTTTAGCACATCTGTCTCCAGCAACAGCTCCAAAGCTTCTCTCTGACTCAGCCTTTCTTTCTCCCAGCATTCAGTTTAGTTTTCCCTGCCTACCTTAGTTCTGCCATATTGACAGGCCAAGGCAGTTTCTTTATTCACCAATGGTATATACAGCATACAGAGGGAAATCACACATTATCTCCCCTTTTCTGTTTAAATAAAAAGAGGAGGGTTTTAATTTTAACATAATTACAGTTACATATAAAAAAACAGGTATCAAGTAAGAATTATAGTTACAATATTTATATCTACTTTATCTTTTACTATATCTATGAGAAACTGTAACTATAACTCTAAGTTCTTCAACAACATCAAAGACTCCAGAAGGATATACTATCACCTAAGTAAACAAGTGCATTTTAAGCAACTTCCCAAACTCTATAAATGATAGAGACATCTTGCTGCCTGGATAGTCACTCAAAGTTCTTCTGTATCATTCTTCTGTGCCATCTTCAGCCTACTGGCCCATAGTATCCAGCAGAATTTTCCATGAAGCAGGAAATTTCAAAGATATTTCAGACTTTATTGACAGTTTATCAGTCACATTTTTGTGTGTCCTGCAGAATGTCTAGCAGACTCTTGAATAAAGCGAAACCCCAAAGGACTTTCTCACTTTCTTTAGGC
>NC_022032.1:23825224-23839982 GCF_000317375.1 Microtus ochrogaster | reverse complement strand
CTTAAATTTGTATTGATAAACCAAGATCCATACCAGTGCAAATCTCTATTGTTTATCCCCCTTTAAATGTTAAGAAACAGGCCACGGCAGTTTCTTTATTCACCAGTGGTATTCACAGCATACAGAGGGGAATCCAATATCAGGACATCAAACATTTGAGTAATAAAAATAACTCAAATTTTAATGTGAGCATTGTTTCTTTGATAGAGATTACTATTTTACATTTTCAACCATATCAATTCCATTTTCTTTTTCCTTTTTATTACGCTGTTTGCAAACCCATCCATGGGGCTCTTACTCATTCCCTCACGTCTAAGAATATTCCAAAGAAAGCATGTGCCTCTAACGTTTCAATGTTAATATCCACAGGCGAGAGAAAATATGTGGTGCTTGTCTTTCTGGATCTGGGTTAGCTCATATATGACAAGGTTTCAAGCTCCACCCACTTACTGGAAAATTCTACCATTTCATCATTCTTAGCATCTGACTATTGTTCTATTGTGCAAATGAACCTTCATTTCATTATGCATTTACCCGCTAACAGACATCTACCCTCCTTTTGTTTCCTGGCTATTATGAACAAAGCAGCAATGAAACTTAAGGGTATGGTCCCTACAGTGTGGAACAAGCTACAGTAGATGATCACACATTTAAAAATAAAGAGCCAGCACTAATTAAACTGGATAAATTTATTACAAATGAGGACAAATGTGGGTGACAACAGAATGGGGGATAAATCTCGAAGAATTTGGGAAGAGGGATAAAGATGATCAAATGCTACATATGAAATTCTCAAAGAAATAACAAAATAGTATTAAAATGGAAGACATTCATTAGAGATTATATATATATATAACTGAAAATATGTTAATTCTCTATTACTATAAACCAGGCACTGTTCATAAAATGTATATTTATGTATTCATGTGCATAATATACACACATGTATATATTTATACATAAATATATATTGTATATGACAATTTAAGATTTGACTTTATAAGAAAATTCTGAAATTTAAACAAAAATGTAAGCAATAAGCATTGCCCTAATTTTTTCAAGAAGCATATTTTATTAGTGTTTCCCATTGCCTGTTATTTGTTTCCCACTTTGCTAACCTGGGGAAATCAGAAAATTCAAATCAAAATTAACACCTCCAGAACAGTTCAGCGTGATCAGATAATTAGCACAGCTACAACAACCAAAAAGGTTTATCACATTGAACATGCTATTATTAAGATTAGAAATGGATAATGTAGTATTTAAGATCACACACTTTCAAGAGAAGCTACCCCATAAAAAAAATTCTAGTGAGAAAACCATGACAAGAGTTTCTTTCTGTACTTTTAAGGACTCTTCTTCTCTTTAAGTCTTCAATTATTTTGCTTTGGTCCTATTGATAGTAACATGAAATTATTTTCCATTTTTAATCATTGAATATTCTTTGAAGTATTTCCAGTAATTTAAATAAAAGACAAGGATATAAATGACACTGTGAGTGCAAGGGTTTTAAGAAATGTATTTCATGTGAAACTAAGAGGATAATCAGAAGAGATTATGCAAGAAAATTATTGCACCATAAAACCTTTACAAGTACTTTAAAATGTGTTAGTGAAAGTAGGTCACATGGTATGCCAGAAGACATAACTCACAGCCCTACTTTGGGGAAAATTCTTAAAGATACTAGGAATTTTAAAGGAAAAATAGTAAAATCTGTCACATACTTTAAGTTACTCTTTATGGTAGTAGCCTATATATTGTTTTAAATAAATATACATGTATTTATTAATACTGTATTTACATTCTTTACCCCTGTCCTCTGCTCCTAACTATGCCTTTGTCTATCCCCTTCCAAATCCATGACCTTTTCTTCAGACACTTATTAATTGTTTTAGTTTAGGATTACTCAATTAGTATTTGCATTTAGGACTGAGTACTTGGTATTTGAAAAGACCGATTTTCACTTTCTTGAATGCTATCTAAGTTTGCTTTCTGTTGCTGTTATAAACACCTGGACAAAAACTGAGTTTGACGGGAGAGTGCTTATTTGGCTTAAAAGCTACAAAGCAGTTAGAGCCATTAAGGCAGGAACCAAGAAATGAGAACTAAAAAATGGAGTCATTGTAGGGTTAGCAAGAAACCAAACACTAGGGAACCTCCAGAAAAATCACAAGGATAATCCCAGTTAAGACTTAAAAAAAAAAAAAAAAAAAGAGTAAATAAGGTACCTAAATTGCCCTTCCCCTGTAAACAGATTGATGACTACCTTAATTGTCATCAAAGAACCTTCATTCAGTAGCTGATGGAAGCAGATGCAGAGATAGACAGCTAAACACTGGGCCAATTTCCTGGAGTCTAATCATCGAGAGGCAGAAGAGATATTATGAGCAAAGAGGCCAAGACCATGATGGTGATACCCACAGAAACAGCTGATTTGAACTAGTGAGAGCTTAATGACCCTGGACTGACAGCTGGGAAAGCAGCATAAGAGCTAACTAAGCCCTCTGAATGTGGGTGGCAGTTGTGTAACATGGGCAGTTTGTGGAGCCACTAGCATTGGAACCAGTATTTATCTGTAGCACTGTCTCGTTGGGGCTCATTCCCAATGGAGGGATAACTTGTTCAGCATAGATACAGTGGGGAGGGACTAGATCATGCCTCAAGTGATGTGACAAGTTTGTTGACTCTCCATGATAAGCCTCACATCACCAAGGAGTGGATGGAGGTGCAGGGCGGGGGGAGGGGGGTGCGGGGGGAGGTGCAGAGAGTGGGAAGATGGGAAGGAGAGGGAACTGGGACTGGTACATAAAGAAAAAGAAATCATAAAACATACTTATTTAACAGTCAATAGTATCTTAAGACTCAAAGGCAAAACTTCTGTTCTATGTCTCCTCTCTCTTGCTCCTTTTCTTTCTCTGTCTCTCTCTCTCATCTCTTTCCCTTTAACACATGTACAAGCACAGACAGAGAGGGGGAGACCTATAGTTACATACACATAAACTGCATCTCCGTTTCTAATATACAGTCTAGATTTTGAAAATAATTCTTATGATAAACACTTGAAGTTTTATGCAAATCAACAGGAAATGATAATTCTCTTAGTTTTCCTATATGATAGAGCCCAGAAATGTGGCAATTATGATAGCAATGGAAATGTACATGTAAGAGGTAAGATTAATTTCACTTTTGTGAAAAAATAAATTTGTGATTTATAAATATGAATTGCTGTTGGCTTTTATATATGTGTAACTTTATCTCTTTTTATATTGTTATATTTCTATCTCTATCTTGCTTTACCTATATATAGATATCTCTTTATTTAGCTATATATCTAATCTATCTACACATACACAAATACACATATATGTATATATATATGTATATATATTAACTTGATACTTTGTCAAGATGTTAAAGTAAAATTAGTAGGAAGATATTTGGGAACAATCTTGGAAAACAAAGCAGTAGGCTGGATGATCCATATATAGATGTGATATATCCATGAATAAGTCAATTATCAGTCAGATATTTGCATTTCCTGTGTATATTTCCTTCTGGTGTGTATAGAGTCACCTTTTTCTTTATTTATGGACTAGAGAAACCCCAGGTTGTTATTATCTTCCAATGATGCATATTGTCACAGGTATCAAACCCAGGATCTGAATACAGAAGTTTCAGTGAGTACTTGTCATGTGTCATACACATCCATTACTCCCTGTTATTATTTAACCTTCACAACAGAATTCTATGTTATGAACTGTCATTACTTAAGTCTATAGAAAATATAGAAGTTTAGACAGAATTTCACCCATGCTGACATCCATACAGTAGCTAGCAACAGATTCTGAGCAGAATGACTTCAAATCTCCAACCTAGTAGTAGCACAAAGATACTAAAGTCATGTAGAATGTTCTGGGAAAGTGAAAAAAAAAACACAAAATTAGAACAATTATGGAAGACTTAACATCCTTGAAAGACTAATGCATTAGATGAATAAAAGCACATTGATTGTGATGTAGTCCTGCAGAGAATGATGTGAATGCCAGAAAGACAACTTTCTAGACAAAAGACAATCTACATAGAATAGTTTGCAATCTAGAGATAAATAAAGTTGCCTCAGGAAACACAATTTATTTTTCAAAGAGTGTTATAGCAATACCCAAAGCATTGGTACTTAAACTTCAAGTCAAAAAAACAATTAATTGGCCCTACCGTTAAATATGATATCAACAGTTCAATTATAATATATATAATGAATATAATGAAAATATTACAAATACCTAGCAACATGGGCCATTTATCAGTTAATTACACATAAAACATTTTTTTTCACTTCACTTTTACACCATAAAGATAGCAAATACTTGCAGAATTATAATTCATATTTATAATTCCAGATGTGTCACACATTTTACAGTTGCTGCTCACTATGTATTTATAAGTAAATATGCATACCAAAGTCTGTTAGGATGTTGTTTTTAAAGACTTTATACTCGAAGGAACATAACATTTTCTTTTGTTTAGGTGCATATATTTTTCTCTTACACAAGAACCATGTTAAAGCACAAGCTTTTCAGGAACCATTGATTCACTGATTAGTCAATGCAGTTTCCATTCTATCAACAGGTTACAAAGCACATATCTTGTCACTCCTTCAAGAGAATCAATACAAAATTCTCTGTTCTTTCTATCTCATTACAGAACTTATTCTCTACTATATCCTTCTTACCACTGTTATTTCCTCTGCTCAAAATATTTTCTTAACCTTTAATTTCCCCAAAATCTATTGTCTTTTTTTTCTTTGTTCCTTCATTGTTCCAAACTCTAGAGAGTTTCTTAGCCATGAAGTTAATTTGTGCTTAGTTTTAATTTGGACTAAAAGAACCTATATCATTAACCTCTTCATGTAGCATCACCGACAGTTACCATGTAACTAAATTAAAATATCATTCCTTCTAGGAGCTAATCTTACTTGCCCAAACAATATCACACAGTATGGCTGTTTTATTCTGTATAGGTGGTCACCATTTCTGTACATCCCTACATCCCTAAGTAATCTTTCTTTTCCCAATCTTTTTTTTTCCTGTCATTCTGGACTATGGAAATCTTTTCTCATGGAGGACAGGTGTAATTAATTCAAAAAATAGTTTTTGGGTACAGATAAGAATAAAAAGAAATCTCTTAGTCAAAATCAGCATTATAGTCTTGACCTCAGATGAAAATTTCCACAGGAGAGTATGCATAGTCTTGGCTGTTGTGACGATGAGAGAATTAATACTGTGTCAACCCAAACTGAACTTTACCCTTGTGCTTGAGTTTCTAAATGAATCTAAGCTTAGGAGAAAGGTTCCATTTATCATAGGTAGGAAAGACTGTTAAAATACTTTCATGCTTCAGATTTAAAATTTTATATAATGGTATTATTTTTTTCTAGTACTGTAAATTTAGCATAATCAATTGTTAAATATACTGGTATTTGTGTTTTTGTGTGTATAATGCAGATATTGTCATGTTTGTGTGACTAGGTTGACAAACTCATAAGTAGCCACTAAACATATGATTAAACAACTCATGTCTAAGAGACATTATTTATAATCTCATTAATAGTGTTTCTAATGAGAATTTTGTCAGTTTGTTTTATATAAAACTAACCACCAAGAACACAGTAAAATTGAGGCAAATAAAGTAACAATAATTTTAATCCCTTTGAATTCTATAAAATTTTTGATCTCACAAACATTACTTCATTGCTCATGTAGACAACCTTTAAAACTTGAACCTTTGTTATTAATTCAATATCAATGTGTACCACTTTAGAATCAGTCTGAAAATGTGATGAAAGATATAATTTAATTAAGGACAAAAGGTTTTAGCTGGAAACTGACTAATGCCCTGTCATCTATCTATTTCTCATCTATCTATCTATCTATCTATCTATCTATCTATCTATCTATCTATCTATCTATCTATCATCTATCTATCATCTATCTATCTACTATTTATCCATCTAGCATCTCTCTTTTATTTATCACCTTTCTGCCTGTTTCTATTATTTACCTAAGTTCTATCTTTCTCAATTATCTATCAATAGTTATCTCTCTATTGTCCATCACCTATTTATCTATCAAGCATCTATCTATCTGCCCATCTGTCTGTCTTCTATATATCATTCTCTAGCATCTTTCTATATATCTCTCATCTATCACTATATCTATCATCCATCTATCATATCTATCATCTATCAAGCATATCTAGCTAGCTATAATCTATGTATGTATCTATGTATGTATGTATGTATGTATGTATGTATGTATGTATGTGAGTAGGTATATATGTATCCTTCCATCTATCTGTCTATGTCTCCATCACCATTTCACTCTACTAAGGCATTACTAATGCATTTTAGATACATATATTTATATCATCACAATATTCTTGCCCTACTTTCAATTTTCTCCTCATTTTCCAACCTCTTCTTTTCCCAAACCTTAGAAAATCCTATTTTTAAAACCTTAGTGTAAAATTTAATTTTTAGTTTAAACTACTATTGAGTGAGAGAAAAGAACTCAAAGTCAAAACTTTAAAAATGGCATCAGATTTAATATAAAGAGAAGACCCCTATTTGAGCAAACACTTGGCTATCACAATTATTTTACTAGTGTGTCTAGCCCTTTGTGTATTATGTTCTATGACTTTTTTCACTGTGCCTTTACACAGTGTTTTCATGAGCTCTGCATAGATTCAGAATCTGAAATAATGAATCAGATATGGAAACAAAACTGTTTCTGAAAATTAGTTAATTTTGTAATTAATTATAAAGTACTTCAAAAACAGCACTGAGTGAGATAGCATCTGTGGTAGGCAATAGACATGCTGCGGGTAATTTATTATTAAAGACCTTTAAAATTTTAAAACCCAATTAAAAAACCTTATAATTGAAGAGTGGAAAAATGCTTCTTTAAAAAGTTGCATTAAGATTAAGCAACATCATACAACCTCCAGGCAAATGCTGATCTCAGATAATAATAAATTATCAGTCTATTCTTCGTGTGTACTTAAGATCATTAAAACAACTGCACTTATGGTTCCTCAGGCAATCATCATGTCAGAATCATCATAGACAGAATGAGAGAATTGTGCAGAGGAAATCTGCAAAAGCAATGAAGATCATGGTGGGTAAAATTTATTATGTACTCTCCGCATTCAAGAGGCAGGAGAAGGTGGATCTTTACAAGTTCAAAGCCAGTCTCCTCTACAGATCAAGTTCAGAATATTGAAGAGAATCGACTGCCACTCTTTCCAATGCAAGCCTCAGATACGCAACCACAGCAGACAGTAAACACAAGAAAGCATACATCATATAAAATGTACATCATATGAACTGCTGATTTTTCAACATGTGTAAATTTCTGTTCATTCTTGATAATAGCTTTTAAGTGCCAATTTGTGCCATATTTTTTTTCTGAAAAAAGGAGTGAGAATTTTCTCACCTGTGCTAATCAAACCCAGCTTTTTTCCATCTAGACCTGACAGCACTCATCTACAATCCCACATTTAAGATATAGAAGAGAATGATTGCAAACAGCAGCAGTGCTACACACAAAAGCCTCATGCCAAAAGAAGAAAATAAAGTGAGAAAGAAAAAACCCAAACTGCAAACATTCCATCTAAGTTATTTTTTTGTTATGTCGTGGTGTGGATATTCAGTTAAAGACATGTCAAGAAAAAAATGGGATCGTAAAATTCAATGAAGTCCACAAAACAATTTTCTTTTTCTTTTGTGTTCTTCTTAAAGATACAGTATATTTATATTTTTTTCATTCTTATTTTCATCAGGAGTGCCATTTGACTTTCAGTATTCTATGGTTTATTTGATGATGGCCACTGTTAATTGTAGAATAACTAAATGCTTTTTATTTGCTTTTTTTTTTTGTCTTTCTTAGGTTTCTGGTTTTGTACTGAGGTCTTTTAAAGTAACATATAGTTTTCCTTCCTTCCTTCCTTCCTTCCTTCCTTCCTTCCTTCCTTCCTTCCTTCCTTCCTTCCTTCCATTGTTTTCTCCTTTCACATTCCTTTGAGACAAGGTCTCACTGCATAGCCATTGTTGGACAGAAATCTATGTAAACTTGCTGGCCTAGAACTCAAAGAGTAAGAAAAAGAGTTTTATTTAGATATAAGAATGTAAATCAGGAAATGGGAAGGGAAATGCTTTTAAATTATTTTGGAATAAAGAAAGTGAAGGCAGTAAATTACAATTTGCAGGTCAATATTATGTTTATTTAAATATGAACGTTAGAAAACATAATCATTTACTTGGCAGCATGTCATGTTATTAATTTAAATGTTATTGTTTATGGTAATGGAAAGTTTCCTAGAGGTTAGATGGGTCCTCTGTAAAGAGTACTGGTTCCTCTTGCAGAGAGCCGGATTCTGTTCCCAGCATCCGCATGGCAGTTCAAAACTCTCTCTGTGTCTCTGGTTCCAGATGTCAGATAGCCTCTTCATGTCAGCTATGAACACTGGATGGGTGCGGTACACTTACATACACGCAGGCAAACACCTAACATCTTAGCCTTTAATCTCAGCACTCAGGACACAGAAGTCAGATCTCTGATAATTCAAGGCTAGCCAGCTCTATAGATTGAGATTCAGGACAGACAATGACAGAAACAGAGTAACGCTGTCTCAGAAATAAAAATCTTCCTATCTACTTATCTGAAATATTTTATAATTCCACTTCAATGTGAAAATGATTTTTATATTTTAGACAACTGGCATTTACATTTTCTTTTATGTCTCTGGGTATATAGCTGTGTAGTTTGGTGTGTGCATATCCTATGCACATTAACTCATGCGTATGTGGCTGTACATTCACACTGATACATGTATACATAGATGCTCAAGAATTTTTAACCATATATAGCTCATACACTATATTCTCTGCATCAAAGTCTCTCAATGAAATCCACAGCTTACCAATTTAGTTAAAGTCCCTAGCCATATTCCTCTCAAAATTCCTTGTCTACATCTTCAAAGGATAGACAGAACTACAGACAGACTGCCATGCCCACCTTGCACTGTCAGGAATTCTAGGTTTCCAAACTTTGATCCTCTTGCCTGCTGGGCATGTTCATTAACTGCTGAGCCATTTCGTTGGGAATTAACTAACTTTTTATCTTTATTTCTCATCGAAAACTTAATGAGGCCTGAAGTAAGGGATGCACTTCTCATTTCTGATTTCCACCTCTTTCTATCCTTTTCCATTCTTAAAATGCTAATGGGCATAGAAAAAAAATCTCCACGTAGACAACAAGAGAAAGGGAAAGTAATGATTTGAGGTATTATGGCAAAATCAATTCAAAAATAATGAAGTTCTGCTGCAGCTGTTGCAAAATCATATTGAAATAGTGTTCATATCTATCATCTAGGGAGTGCCAAATTCCTGTAGCAACTTCATTACTTTATGAGAAATTAAATTTGCCACCAACATGTTTCCTAATTTTACTAGTCATGTCCAGATGATTAAGTTATCTGCAAGAAGACTCAATATGTAAACCTCCCTATCATCTTCCGTAGAAAGCCTGATTTAATAGATCCCATTATTTAGTATTCATTCCTTTTCTCCTCTTCCTGCAAATCTGGAGTTTCATGTACTTGGCTCAAAAATGATGTCTTCTGGTCTCATTGACATTCCAACCAAACACGCCCTAATGTGAATGCCTCAACTTTTGCAACTGAATTCCCTCCTTCTACTTTTCTCTCTTTGTATCTGAGCTTCTATTATGAGAACTGTGTCGGTGTTCTGAAGGCAGCTGTGGAAAGGCAAAGGACCTCTCTAGTAGTGTGTATTTCACAACCCTGACTTCCTCTTCTTTGTGTTACACTCATCCATCAGGACCCCCAAACCCCAGATATGTCTTCCACATTTAGGGGAATTTTGAATTTTCAGTCTTTTAAATATTTGCTAATGAGATCATCACCATTTTTTTTCTATGCTGAATCACCCCGTCCATATTCCATATATCTTGGTTAAGATTCTGTGGAAGTTATAGCTTAAAAATGAACTACATTTCCAGTCTCTGTCATTAATTCACTTTACATCTTTATCCTACTGTCCCTTGATATTAAAACTTTTAGTTTTAAATACCTTAATGAACCTCATTGTCAAATTCTAGGTTTTAGGTTTACTTTGAGTGTTGGCTCCATGTCTTCATTTGCTGAAATAGTGTCCACAGTATGAGGGATTGAGAATAAGAACTTGATCATAATATTTAGAAGTAGGGAGCTTGGAAGGTAATTAGAATTAGAGATGGTTAATAGAATGCTACCTCAATAATGAATTATGGTGAAATAATAATACAATAGGCAGAAGAGACACACATATGCATCTTAATTTCGCCATGTGATACTTGGAATCAGTTCAGGACTTTGTCAGCAAAAAAAAAAAAAAAAAGCCATGGAGTATTTGTTCAGTCAAACATGAACCTTCACAGTTTTAACAAAAATAAATAAATATATTCTCCTTATATCTGACCCAACCCATAGCAATGGGCTATCAAGACATATGCAAGCCAGCAGTTCTCAACCTCAGGGTCACAACTTCCATGTCAAGTTTCTATCTCTGTAAAATATTCACATTACAATCATAACAGTAGCAAATTACAATTATGAAAATTATCAAGCAGCAACAGCAATAGTTTTCTGGTTGTAGATCACCACAACATGAAAATGTATTAAAGGGACCCAGCTTTAGGAAGGTTGAGAACGACCATGCTGAAAAAAATCAAAGTCTTCCCACATTCCTTAGAAATCTATTCAGTCAATCAAACCTTACGTATAGATTCCACGCCACTGCCAAATGCTTGCACCTGCTATGAGTCCAACATTCAATGTAAGAAGCTGTGATGGACAGTTTCAATTCAATCCATAATAAATACTTTGTCGAAAGATTTTAAAGTAATATAGTATTTTATTCAATATGCATGGACTATCATTTGATGTGAGTTCTTTTTATTGTTATCATGACAATATTTCATTGTTTTAATTTTTATTTATTTTAATATTTATTTGGAACATGCCATGTGCTGAGCAGTGAAGGAAACATCTATAAATCAATCACCTGTAAGTTTGTTATGGCCTTGCTGTGCCCACCTGGCTCTCAGGAGGCCTCATTGGGCCTCTCGAGGTTGTACTCCAGGAGAGAATTTTGTGGCCGAAGAACTTCACCCACACTTACTTAGCTCTTCGGTATGTGAGGAACCCAACACTCAGAATTAATTTATTCTCATATCTCAACTCTTTAGAGTGAACACAATATTTTTGTGCAGTGTGAATTCTAATTATTCTTAATAATAAAAACCCAGGAGTCAGATATATTGGGGTAAATGTTGAAAGATCAGAGAAGCCAAGGTATCAGCTACTAGAGAGACTTTTACCTATGCCCAAGATCCTGTCTCCACAAATCCTCAGACTGAACGCAATGAGCTCCTGTCTTCTGCTGCCAAATATTCTTCTCTCTGACCAGCCACATTCCTTCCTGTCTCCACTTTCCCAGTGCTATGATTAAAGGCATGTGACACCAAGTACTGGGATTTAAGGTGTGTGCCACCACAGCCTGTCCTCTATGCCTAATTAGTGGCTTAACCCACACTCTGACTTTCAGCCAAACTAGATCACAAACAAAATATCCCCACATTTTTGCCTGTCTGAAAGCCAGAGCTAACTTGGAAGAGAGGATTTTTAATCTTCTAAATTAACTATTGTCGCTGCCCTAGAGCCCTACATGACATAAGAACTAGTCTTAGAACACAACATTTACATTCTAATTCTTTACTTCAGTGGTAATGTTGTTCTTCAGAGGTCTCCCCCTCCAGCTTTCTCAACTTTGAGTCTCAGGGAGATGAATATAAGAACCTAGATCTGCTCTCATGGATACTCCTACTGTACATTCAGACAGTTATCATCCCTGTCTTTTGCAGCAACAGTTAATTTCCAGAGAGCAGAATTTTCAAGCACAGGGAGGGTAAAGAACGCAGGCTCTCTACAACTTAGTCAATTAAATGGAGTTAAACCTGTTATACACAATCCATTCTTGTCTTTTGTTCAGATCTACTTGTTTAGGTCTTGTACCATCTGAATGAAAAGGGTGTTGATAGAAAAGGTGGCATCTGTCACGTGGGTTATGACATCCTTTTTAATAGTTTAAAAATGGAAAGGAACCAGGGGCACAACAGTTGAAGGAAAAAGGAAAGAAATTACACAGCAGAGAAGGAACAAGAAAGGACTGGACTGTAAATTCTTTCAAAGGCCAGAAAAGGTACTGAACTTGTTTGTATTTATTTAGGAGTAAAGCACAGAAAAGAAAGTGCTCAGAAGCAAGGAAGAAGGTGTCCCTGCTGTTGGTCTCTATAGACTGACAATAGGATGGCTTCTCCAACAAACACAGAACTCTGACTCTGGTCTGGAGACTCTTCAGTAAAGCAGATCTTCCCACTCCAGAAACATGCAAATGTACAGAGATTATATGAGGGATTTGATTGTGCCAACTCCGGTTCTGCTAACCACAGACTTGCCCTTGATGCCATTTTAATCAGCTCTAGAGCCACAGAGTAAGAAATCTTAGCTCTGGCATGTTCTTGTATCTATGTCTTGACTTTAAAAGCTTTAAAAGAAGAATTCCTCGAATGTAGTTTAAATTTAACCACAAAGGCTACAGTCTGTATATCATAATTTCAGAGGCACTTGATGTATTTGACTTTATTTTTCATGAAAATAAATGCCTTTTGTGCCAACGTATAGTTCATATTCAGGGAATGATTTAATTCAGAAGAATGAAAAATGTAGTGTTTTGAAAGATTTTCTGTCAAAAAGAAGATATTGCAGGCATGCAGCACACAAAGGCGTTTCAGATAAGGACAGAACACTAGTACAATGCTGGCCACACAGAAACAAAATGTTAATGTAAAATTTCTATTACATAAAAACTTCATATATGCAAGTATGTGGTATCACTTATGCTTCTATGATAATGCTACTGCAAACAAAGCTACTATAGTGTGAGCTGTATAAACATACAACACATAAATCATGTTAGCATTAAATCAGTTTACATTTTAATGGTATAGTTTTAAAACTTTAAAAACATAGGCTGTCATCTTGATTATAACATTTTTTTTCTTATAACTTTTAGTTTTGTAATTTATTTTGAGATTTTTTTTATTTCATCTTTTTATGTGTATGGGTGTTAACTTGTGTGCATGTTAATGTATTATGTATGTGCCATGACTGCATGAGACAGATAGGGACATTGGACTTCTTGAAAATAGAATTATAGAGAGTGAACTTCTACTGAGAATCAAGTCCAGGTCTTCTGGAGAAAGTCAGTTCTTTAAACGATGCTTCTCTGAATGGCTGCACCGCCTCACAAGCCCTCATCTTTGTATTGCCATTTTTGTTTTATCTTTTATTAGATGCTCCTCACAAATATGGGCAAGAATTTAATTAACTCATTATAATATATAGCATATATTTTATATAATATATATGTATCATATATGGTAATTTTCATTGATCGCTCAGTCATAGATATAATTGAGTTATATCACTACCTCAAAGATAAAGTAGAACATAAAACTAAGGAAATAACAAGAAAATTCACAAAAATCAGTATTAATACAAAGTTTATTTTTCATAGCTCTTTTGAATCTGGAAGCTGAACTTAAAGCAAACTGAACAATAAGAAAATAAAATGAAACAGAATTTTGTTTCTTTCACATGAAATTTTTACTTGAAATTATAACATATTAATTAATTAATTAATATACCTACTCAAAAGATAGTGATTTATGACGTTTGCATTTTTATTCTATAGTTATTTATAAGTAGAGGAACAATTAGCCTTCAGAGCGATTATGATGTTTTCTGTGATATAATATCATCCAATGTCAGAATATAATATTTTCAGTCAGGTAAGAAGTGAATGTTGCTTAAGAAAATTGAAAACTAGGCAGATGTTCTAATGAGATATAATCAAATCCAGCTGGACTGGGACTGAATGAGCATGCAATCAAACTGGACTCTCTGAATGTGGCTGACAATGGGGGCTGACTGAGAAGCCATTGATAAAGGCACTGGGACTTGTTTCTACTGCACAAACTGGCCTTTTGGGACCCTAGTCTATTTGGATGCAAAGCTTCCTAGGCCGGGATATCCTGGGGAGGGCCTTGGACTTCCCACAGGGCAGAATTCCCTGCCCTCTCTCAAGGAAAGAGGAGGAGGGAGGAGGGTTAGTGGGGGAGCAGGAGGGGAATGGGAGGAAGGGAGGAAGTGCAAATTTTGGAATGAAAAAAAAATAAAAAAAATTAAAAAAAAAGAAAAACTAGGCAAAAAAGTTCAAGGTAGGAAGATGTCATGTGTTTGTAGTCGGTCTGGGCCTCTGTGTCATATCCTACCCTAAAAAAAATTAAAAGGAAAGAAAAAAAAAAAACTACAAAGTAGGAAGTGAGAGTCAGCCTGAAATGAGTTATGTAGAAAAGTTGCACTGATGTTTGTCTGCATGAGTAGGCCTGATGGTTTATTGTGGTAGACTATCTTAATTCAGTTAGCTGATGTGAGAAGCTCCAGTCCCAAATGGGGTACGTTATTTCCTAAACAGGGAGTCCTCTACTGAATAAAACAGGGAGAAAATAAACTGTGCAAAAACAAGAAAGTCTGCACATGTGAACTCATTTTTATCTCTTCTGGACTGTGGATTCTGTAC
>NC_022032.1:23820451-23825008 GCF_000317375.1 Microtus ochrogaster | reverse complement strand
TTATTTTTTAATATTGATTTTATTGAGCTATACATTTTTCTTTGCTCCCCTCCCTTCTTTTTAATTATTTTTTGATAATTGTATACATGGAATCAAAGTATTTTGATCATGTCCACCCTCCCTCCAACTTCTTTAGTGTCCCCGCAAATTCCCTTCTGTTCCTTTTCCCTTAGCATGCTTATAGCAACAGAAAAACCTAGAACACAGGAAGTTACAAAAATGTCCAGTTTTCAGATAATAAAATTACTGAGTTCTAAAGTCTGATATAATTTTAGAGCTGGCCAGCTATTCTAATTTCTTTATTCTGTAATTTATGAAATATAGGCCAAAAGTTATAATGTCTTCTTCAAAATACTGTGACTGTGTTAGGATTTAACTAATTCGTTTTAATGAGAAGAGAGAGGTATCATGCACTAGTTGGCATTCTGAGATGGGGAAACCAGTTTTAGAGATTAACAAATTCTGTCACATAAATTATCCCAATTGACCTCAATTTTCTCATACAAAAATGAGACTTTGTGCGGCACTGTTTGTAATGTACAATGCAGCTCAAAATTCTCATGATTATACAAAGAACCATTCGGAATGAAAAAATATCTGCCATGATTAGATGAAAACTCTTATTTGAAAAGAAATAGATGTTTTTTACTTTCAATTGTTAAAGATAATGCATTTCAAATTAGATGTACTCAATTCAAATTTGTTTTTATCAGCAACATCGGCTGACATATTGCAATTAACGTGCTTCTTTCAAAGTGCTTTAGCTTTCTTCTTATTCTATGATGAAAGTGACTCATTTGTTTGCCATGTTATTAACAGTAGCCGATGGCTAGAACATTTTCAGTGATCACAAATTCCAAATGTAATGAAGTAGAAACCAGTGACATTTTATTTCCTTTTTCTCATACTATCACATGATAAAAATCACGCTGAATTTTATAGCATCTGTAGGTCTTGATAAGATTGAGCTCACAGCCAAATAAAACTCATACAGTGTGGCTATTGTCAGAAGGCTGAGGGTCAGACTGAACTATAGACCACAGATTTATTAATGAGCAATCCTACTGTAATTGAATTATCCAGTGTTTTATTTGTTGCAATACATTATTCAATCAGTGACCCTTTATTGAATGCCTACTATTCCCCATAAAGCAAGCTACCAAAATAGTAGCAGCTGTTATGTAAAGCAGATTATAAAACCAGGAACTTGGAATAAAGATGAAATTGAAAGATCATTAATTAGAATTACAATGCATTGAATGAATGGTGAAAGGTAAGCATAGAGAGAGGCGTAAGAATAGTATAGTCAAATCAGACTACTTGCAAAAATGACTCGGATTGAGGTTCTGTTGCATTTAACAAGGAGTTAGAAGGTGAAAAAATATGCAAAATAAGGGGTGTTTAGTTAGCAATTGCTAATATTTCTTGATGATTTTTCTTACAAAGTATACACACACGTATATATGTACAAATATATGTTTATGTATTGTATCTCCTTTATCTGCACTGGAGATTTAATGTAAGTTTACATTTTGCTGTGCTACATCTGAATACAGCCAATAAGCAGTAAGGATGAGCCAAGAAGAAAATTGTTTACAGCATACTGGCTTGATTAGCACTGCATAGCTTATTCTGTATGAATGAATATCCTGGCATAAGGAACTTGGCTAAAACAGGAAGTCTTAGTTTTCATTAGAAGGAAGAATTCTGAAGGCAGTATGAAGGAGAAAATTATACTTATCACAAACCACCATTGTATCTCAGGCAGGTCACAAAGGACAAGAGACTGTCAATACAACCAGAACAATGCTATTATAAACCACACGAAATATTAGGATGCCCGTAACTGGGTTTGGGATAACCCTAAAGTAATATACAAGGAAAAGGATAAGTCAGGTCAATCCCCAGGCCTTGTCTAGCAGCTGCTGTGTAAATAACTTGTCTGAAGTCATTTGTGATTCTGATCGAGAATAGAAATACAATACATATAGGGCTCACTGTAACCAGAGACCGAGTCATGCTCAGGGATAAATCGTCCGTGCCTTGCAGCTTTCTTATAAAGGTACAAGTCATGGTAGAGTGTCTGTGTTACAGCGACAGCCGTAACCACCTTGTGGAGAAGGCAATATTTACATAGCTTGAATTTTGCTTGGCAACAACTAATAAAAGGTACTGGTGAATAAAGCTCAAGCAGAAATCATACTTGTAAGTCAGACACAGACAGTGTCCTGTAAACCCATAGTCACAACAAGAAAGCACAAGGGATACAGCAAGTGTACAATCAGAGGAGATGGGTTTTGCTTACGACATGGGTTTTATGTTTCTTGCTTATGTTCTTCAAATATTCGGTTCTACTGACCGTTCATACTCCCCTTTACACTCCAGTCTCTAAGGATCCTGATATGGAACCATAAGTAAATTTTATTTCTTTCTGCATTTCTGTCTGATATCCCAAAATCTTGTGATGACCGTATATATCACAGCCAAATGAAAAACTCAAGACTACCTCAAAATCTCACCATTGGTTTGATTTAAGTTATGGTCTTGAACTCAGTGTGATAGGGAGCAGAACAGGATCCAGTGTTGGGGAGTACATGAAAGTTAGTAAACTCAACAAACAGCGGGGTGTGTTGGAAGTATGTGACTATTCTTTTTAATTTCACTCTTCGGTTTGACATTAATAGGAAGATGGAAAGTTAGGGAGCCATCACAGGAACTCAAAAAAAAAAATATTGTTTCAAACCACTTGTAAAATACATTTATCCGATACATAAGTGAATCTGGTATGCTCTTGAAAAATGTCACATGCCCTAACTTCTACCTCCTAGCAAGTCAGGATTGAACATCACACATAATATCCTCACTGAGTTTTTTTTTTTTTTTTCTGGTTTGTTTAACCATTGAAATGCCAATGCTTTGATATTGTAGTTGTATTTGTATGATCCTTTAAATTTTGTAACTCTGAAACATACTATTTAATTCACTTATTTATTGCTTTTTTTAAAGTATTTTCCCAGCTTGCTTATAGTTTCCCCTCCCTCCCTTCTCTCCTCCTATCTCCCCTCTCCCCCCTCCCAGCCACCCCTGCACTCTCTTTAGAAAAGGGCAGGTCTCCTATGTGAAATAGTTAGTCCTGACCTATCATGTTGAAGCAAGAGTAGGTACCTCTTCTCCTATTAAGGCTGGACAAGGCAACTTAGTTGGAGGAAAAGGTCCTAAAAGCAGGTTAACAGCCTCAGAGACAGGCCACACTCTGACTGTTAGGAGTCCCACAAGACCAAGCTGCACATGGTAACATATGTACAGAGTGCCAAGGTCAGTTTCATGCAAGCTACCTGGTTCTCAGTTTAATCTGTATGAATGGCCAAGAGCCCAAGTTAGTTGAATCTCTGGATTTTCTTATGTTATCCCAAGGCCCTCTGGTTCCTATAATTCTTCCTTGCCCCGTTCCATGGGATTTCTCAAGGTCTGCCTAATGTTTGACTGTGGGTCTCTGCATCTGCTTTCACCATTTGCTGGGAAAAGCCTCTCTAACGATAATTGTACTGGGTAGTGATCTAAGATTATAGCAGAATAATAATAAGAATCATTTAATTAACTTTTTTTTTGTCAGTCATTTGTGGTTCTATCCTTAGGTCTCTGAGTTGTCCATCGTCTGCATCTTGGCATTTCAGGCAGTATCAGGGGTGGGTTACCGCTCATGTTATAGGTACAAGCTGGACCAGTCATTGGTTTTCCATTCTCATAATTTCCGTGCCATTTTTACCACAGCATAACTTGTAGGGAGGCAAATTGAAGGTCAAAATTTATGTGGATTGGTTTGATTCTCAATTCCTCCACTGGAATCTTTGCCTTATTAAAGGAGATGACCAATTCAGGCTTCATATCTCCCGTTGCTAGGAGTCTTAGCTAGGGTCACCCTTAAAAATTCCTGGGAGAGTCCACTGTAATAGGTTTCTAGCTCTTCCTATAGATGCCCCTGATTAGAGCTGTCATTCTCAGTACTGTCTTCCTCTGACTTGATCCCTTCTATTCCAATGCCGACCCCTCCATTGAGACCACTAAACCTGTGCACCTGTTATATCTATTCTGTTTCCCCATCACAATGAAATGTATCTGTCCCCCCTTGGACATGCCTTGTTACATAGCTTCTTTAGGACTGTGGATTATAGCCTGGTTATCCTTTACTTTAGATCCAATTTCCACCTATAAGTGAGCCCAAACCACATCTGTCCTTCTGGGGCTGGGTTATCTCACACAAGATTTTTTTTTTTATAATTCCATACATTTGTCATCTAATTTCATGATGTCATTCTTTTTAACAGCCAAGTAATACTCCATTGCGTAAATGTACCACAATTCCTTTATCCAATCTTTGGTTGATGGACATCTAGGTTCTTTCTAGTTTCTCGCTATTGCTAATAAAGCTGCTATGGACATAGTTGAGACGCTTCCCACTGGCCAATAACACTCCTTAAATCCTGCCCAAAGGCCAAACTGTACTCCCTAATTTAATGTTTCTTCCCCTCTCACCCACAAACATGTTAAAATACTAGC
>NC_022032.1:23804954-23820211 GCF_000317375.1 Microtus ochrogaster | reverse complement strand
CTTCCTTCCTTCCTTCCTTCCTAACTTCCTTCCTTCCTTCCTAACTTCCTTCCTTCCTTCCTAACTTCCTTCCTTCTATCTTTCATTTTTTTCTTTCTCCCTTGCTTCCTTTTTTCTGCTCTGTTTGCAGTTATATATCCAGTATGTGAAATAGTTCTGTACAAAGAATAAGTCAGTCAAAAGAAATAACAAGGAGACATTTTAGTAGTGTGAAGACAGTTATAAACCCAAGTCCTCTGCTATCCTCAAGTGTCGTTTCCCTTTGATATGCTCCCTTGATCAATTTTGTCTAATCTTTCTTCTTCTACTCTATAGCTCATTATCTATAAAGAGTTGGAGATGTAGGGTCTGCCCCTGCTTACCAGAACACTGATAGCTCTATAATTAAATCTAAGTTTTCCTTAGCTCAGTGCCTCAAGTCCTTGTTGATCTACAACCCCACACACAACACATATACACATACACCCTTAAGGCATATTTCTTATACAGATACTTCATCTTAACATATTCTCTGTGTGTTGTGTCTTGTCTCCTTTCTGTTGGACTAACTTTTAATGTGATTAATTTCTATGTATCAAGTATTTCCTTAAGAATCTCATAATGTATAATTTATCAGTTTCAGATCATATCAACTTCTCTAAGAAAGATCACATTCAAATTCTAAATTATAATTGATATGTTTCTGAGTACTTAGCCCTTGAAATCATGTATGTTAGTTTTTTTTTTATTTGTGCAGAAGAGATGAAGAATCATGCACCATAAAATAAACTAGACACTATAAAAGAATAATAAAATACAAATAATGTAATAAAGCAGAAAAAGTATTTGATTTGTTAGAAAGTATCATAATCTTTAACAGTTTTGTGTATATACTATGTAAAAGTATGTTTATTTTAACACTATTCTTAATGTTATAATAAAATTTTATATGCTCTTAGTGCAATAATTGTTCACATGCAAAACTGACCTTCAGATGGTTTTAATAAATTTGTCAGATGGTCCCATACTGGAAAATGGGTTTTTGGAGAAGATAGGTCAGACTTGGACTTCACCGACCTTGATAGTCATGCTAGATTACATTTTCTGAAAGGGAAAAAGCGAGCACAGGAGAACCTCTTTTCCAAAGTAACATATCCTTAGACCAGAACTGTGAAGTCAAGATGCCTTTAAAATATAAATGTTGGGTTAGTAGCCTGTACAATGAAATACTTCTCTATAATTAGCTCATTCACATCCAAAAGTCAAAGAAAACACAATAATATACATAATCCAGACTCTCTGTGTATTTTCTTTCTTTATGTGGCTTTTTAAACTCTATTTCTTTATTTTATTTTTTAATTTTTGATTATTTGAAACAGGGTTTCTCTGTGTATCATTGGCTGCCTTGGATCTCACTCTGTATACTAGGATGGTCTTGAAATCACAGAGATCAGACTGCCTCTGCCTCCCACAAACTAGGACTAAAGGCGCTTGTCATTACACCTAGCTACTCTATTTCTTTTTACAGGAATTTCTTTTTGCTTTTTCTTTTCTCTCCCAAACCTGCATATATTTTTAAATACACTGTAAATCATTAAGAGGTTTATTTTATCCATCTGTATCTGTCTTTCCTGTATGAATTTATCTTTTTCTGAGTGCATGAGTCTTTAGATTAATAAACAGCATGGTTAGGATTAATGCTTTGACTTTGCTGGCAGGCTTCACCCCATTCCTAAGGTTTCTTCTGTTTTCCTGGTTTGTTTGTTTGTTTGTTTGTTTGGTTGGTTGGTTGGTTGGTTTTAAAGACAAGGTTTCTCTGTAGCTTTGGAGCTTGTCCTGAAACTAGCTTTTGTAGACAAGGCTGGCCCAGAACTCAAAAAGATACACCTGCCTCAACTTCCCAAGTGCTGGAATTAAAGGTGTGTGCTACCACCAACTGGCTCATTTCTTAGGTTTTTCAGAGTCTACTTTCATGGTGGAGGTTCTGCTGGAAGCCACATTTATTGGCACACCTCTGCGGAGTTCCCAAGTCCATATCACTGCCAAGAAGCATGCCGCCAGCTGCTCATAAACACCATTTACATGTTGGGTAGTAGAACGTCTTAAAAGAGTTGTGAAGTTTTTGCCACTAATGCTAAGTCAGAAAGCCTCTCTTAAAAGAGCCATGCTTCTGCTTGCCTTTAGCAAACAGAGCCACCTGAGAAAGTGCTGGTGTCAAGAAGCTGTGTTTGACTCTGTTCTTTTCTCTCTAGAATCCTTTTCTTAAAAAGAAAGAAAGAAAGAAAGAAAGAAAGAAAGAAAGAAAGAAAGAAAGAGAAAGAAAGAAAGAAAAGAAAGAAAAAGCTTTCTCAGGCTTTATGTGGAAATTCTTGCTTCATATTGGGCACCAAATACAGACATATTAAAGAGTTCCACAATATCCTGGAATGGATTATAACAAAGTTTTATTTATTTTGGGACATAGAAAGTGGAGAGATTCACAACACTCTGTGTGCACTGGAAGCTGGGATCTGAATCCAGGAGTAAAGGGGAAAAGGCACACTTTTCATCTGTTCTTATAGTACCTCAGACCATGCCCAAAATGGGCCAGTTTCTAAAAGACTATTGGCTGAAGAAATTCCCATACACTTCTTGACTTAACTGTGTTAATGTCAGTGTCTTTATTGTAGTAAAATACCATAATTTGTAGACGTTCTTCTTATAGGCATCTAGGTAAAGTGATATAGGCTGTCTCCTTTATTTTGTGTAATTTTATACAAATTTTCAATTGTATTAAAATGAAAATGATAATCAAAAGTGCAATGAAATATGTCAAAGTTATTATAAACAAAAGATATGTTCTGGAGCTATGGATACATGGCTCAGTATTTAAAACACTCATTGCTCTTCTGAGGGACCCAGGTTTGATTTCCTACATTCATAGTTTGCCTAACAACTGTGTGTAACTCCACAGCCAGGGAATCCAATATCCTATTGTTGTCCTCTTGGTACTGCATGGACATGATGTACAGTCATACCCAAAATACCCAAATGGATGAAATAAAACTTAATCTCAATGGAAATAAAGAAAAATAACCTGTTTTAAAGTAACTAGACGCATCCTAAAATTATATAGGCAATTACAAAACCAAGGGTGTAAAATTAATATTATCCATACATGATTATTGCAATAGGTTGATTTTAAAGGATTGATTAAAATGTTTCTATGTTTATATGTGCTAAATGAATGTGTGTTCAGATTGTTGTGGAGACCAGAAGTTGGTATCAGATACTCAGCAGCTAGACTTACAGGCAGTTATGTTCCTTCTAATGTGAGTAGTGGGAATCAAAATTTAGCTCTCTGAAGCAGTAATATGCAGTCTTAACTTCTAAACCATTTTCCCAAACCCACTCTATATTTTTACGAAAAAAATCACAATGAATTTAAAATGCCTTGGCATATTGAAGGTCAGGAAATGAGTCAAGTACCCTAATACAAAGGGGATAGAACAAAAAGAAAACTTTAACAAATTTCTCCTTCTTCCTCCTCCTCTATATTACATAATCTTGGGCAGGAACATTTTATCTAATGTTTGGATGTATGCCACAGATAAATGAAATCAGTACAAATTCTCTACTATAAGTAAATTAAAAAATAATAATTTAATTAATTACTTACATGTAAATTAATATATTCATTCATTTATTTTGAGACAAAATCTCCAATAGCTTAGGCTAGCCTCACATTTGATGTGTGGTTACGTGTAGCAATGAACTTCTCCAAACATCTCCATTCTAGGATGATGACCATGTGCTAGTGCTACCTTACATAGCCTAACCTAACATCTATAGTTATATGCATGCTAGCCCAGACAATGATGACTGATTTCTGGAAGCCAAATTTGAAAACTTGAAAAATCATGAGATTACTAAAAACATATGTTAATTTGGTGTGAAAACATTATTTAAAGAAAAGCTTAGAGTTTTCACAAACCAGTGCCCGTTAGACATCACTTCTGATTCTAATTATTTGATAAAGAAGGAAGACTGAATGAGAAGTCATGTTTTCAGAATTCTGGTATCTATTGGTTTTGAAGTTTGTGAATATATTTAATGTCAGGACCTTCTGTAGCTTTGAGGGTTTGTAGAATACCTAAGGCTTTTAAATAAACTTTTTAAACCAATAGCTTGCAAGTCAAGTTTTAAAAAAATACTTTTCACCAAACTGTGTAAGATAAAATTCAAGATGATATGAGGAAAATAAATTTGGCTTTCATTATATTTAGATTATCTGTTACATAGGAAGGTACACCATCTTTATTTAATTCTTTGTGATCAATCATTTTAATAGTGAAAAAAAAACCAATTTTTAGTTCCTCTTAGAAATTACCTTCTGTTTTTCTCAATGGCACGAGAGACAAATGTTTGATCAAACTCCTCAGTGACCATGAAGCTAAACTTCAAGGAGACTGGAATAAAAATAGATGACAACACCATGAGACATTATAAATAATTTCAGTATAAATGTAGGGGTCAGGAACAGAAAGGAAACTCAGTGGTAGAACACTTTCATTCAGAAGGGCTTGGTTTCTATTTCTAGAGCCATAAACACAAATAAGTAATGCTACATGGCCTTCAACTTGAACTGCAATTTCATAATCATTTATTACTAAAACAGAAAAATGGGAAGATTTTATTGAAGAAAATGTTCTTGCTTTAAGTATAAAAATAATAAGAGAACATGGCCTATAACATTGGGACCTACTGATTTTTTTTTCCATAAGGTGACAGTCATTTAGCAATGTGACAACTTGGAAGCTTGGATTTATTTTTGTACCCCTGCCCCCTCCCTCATTCTCTTTCTCATACACAATTTCACTGTCTGACTATTTTGATTTCAATTACAAACTAAAGTGAAGGGCAGGAATTGTTACATAAATAATGTTATAGTGGAGAATGTGGTCCCAGGCTTACTCTTGACTTCAGAAAATATGAGAAATGTAACTTTGCAAATTTGATAACATGAATTTTTTCTGCTTAGGTACATATTTGTCCTGAAATAATAAACTTCAATAGTGGCTAACTTTGTATAAAGTTAGTTAGTATATAGTATACATCCACTCTGTATAAATACTATTAATTTTCTATAAAAACCAGATGCCTGTGGACACCTCAGATGTTATATTCCTTATTAAGTCTAGGACCTTGGTATTAATTCCCTTTTCAAGAAAACTAACAGAAAATATACTAGCAATGAACTTAGTGTGCAAATAAAATATATACATTTAGCATTGTTTCGTTTTGATGAAAATTTTAGACTTTTAAGGGAAGGATATAATAACCAATTGTTAAATTCCCAAGTGACTGAGGAAAACAGAATACAAACATAAAAAGACTTAGTCATAAAGAGAACTACATGTCAAGTTGAAGCTCTATGGTTTTCAGATTTTAGAGATTTCTTCTCAATGGCAAAAGCAATTACATTAAGTTTTATTCTTTCTGTGTCTATCTTAATTATGTTTGCTATTGCTGTAAAGAGAGAACATTGCCATGGCAACTAATAAGGAAAAGTTTTAATTGGGGGTGACTCACAGTTTCAGAGTTTCAGTACATTATCATCAGGATGGGGAACATGGCAGCATGCAGGCAGATGTGGTGCTGGAGCTGAGAGTGCTACATCTTGCAGGCAACAGGAAGTCAACTGATTGTCATACCTAGGGAAGCTTGAGCAAAAGAGACCTCAAATTTCATCCTCACGGAGACACACTTCCAGCAACAGGCCACAATTCTTGGTAGTGCCACTACTGTTAGAGACCATTTTCTTTCACATCACCACAATTTCCTTCATCTCCTTTTAATATGTGAGAGTACATGTGGTACATGTATGTGTGCATACATGTGTGTATACATGTATCTGAGACATATTTGTGTGTTTGGATGGATGGGTGTATTTACATACATGTGATCTGCATATCTGGGGTGTGTATGTAGAATATGTGTGTGTGGTGTGTTTATATGAGTATATGTCATTGCTGACCTTAGTACATATACATGCAGATGCCAGAGCTGGGCATCAGGGGCCTCCTCTACTATTCTTCTTATTATTCTCTTGAAAGAGCCATTCACTAATCCTGAGGCTATGCTGGCATCCAGCAAGCTCTAGTGGGCTACCCCTTCCATCTTCGTCATTGCCACCATTGAGGTTGCTGATATATGTAGCTCCACCCACATTTTTGCATGGATGATAAAAATTTGAACACAAGTCCTCGTGCCTGGAAAACAATCACTTTCACACACTGAGACATTTCATTAGCCTCTTCCTAACTTATTTTATTTTTAAATTTTGTAAGCCTTTCGGATTTTTTTTCAAAAGATTTTTAGAACCTTTCAAAAATTACCTTCAACTTAAAAAAATACTTTGTGACCATTCTCAGAATTTTTCTTTCTTTTGCTTTAGTTTCATTGAATCTGCTCTTTGAGAATTTCTCACACATAATAAGGTAGTATGATTAATATAATCCCAGAGTCTCTTTAATCTACCTCTCAGTCCTTTCTCTATGCCATCAGATCTAAAAGTCCTTTGCTCGCATTTTTGTCAAAAAAAATTATTATATGCCCACTGAGTTTCACCAGGGTCATCTATATGACCATAGTTTTGAAGCTGTCTATTGAAACATGCACATATTATTAATGAGTACAAAATTGAAGACAATGATGTCCATTTTTTACAGAATCTATCCACAATCAATAGCTGAGCAAGGGGGGTTAGGACCCTGTGAAGACTCCATGACCCGTGATTGCCAATTGAAAGATCCAGTTTTGTACCAACCCATTAAACACAACTGCAACTGCTATTATAACATTACTACATTAACTGGGTGATGATCAGAAAATAGCGACCCATAGTCTTACACCATATTTTCTGTCAAATGAGATTATTATTAGTCTTAATAAAAATATGGAGTCAGTTATTAAGGGCGAAAGCTCAAAGATTAGAGAAGCAGAGCAGCCAGCCACCAGAGACTGCTTAACCTCTACAAAAATCTCAGACCAAATCAGGGTGATTCTGTTTATATGAATAATCAGACTGACTGGGGGAGATCATATTCCCCCCAGTATATTCCGTTTTTCACTTCCCTAGTGGTGGAATCAAAATCTTGAGGCTCCCATGTGCTGTGATCAAAGGCATGAGATCCCAAGTGCTGAGATCAAAAGTGTGAACCACAAAACTTGGCTCTGTTTCTCTTTTGACTAGTTTAATCTCATATAGCCCAAGGTGGCCTTGAACTCCTGATTTTCCTGCTTCCTCCTTCCAAGTGCTGGGATTAAAGGTGTGTGCCATCAATGCCTGTCTTCTATAGTCAGCTAGTGGCTAGCTCTGACCTCTGATCCCAGGCAAGCTTTATTTGTCAGAACACAAACAAAGTATCATACACCATTCTTCATTTTTAATACTCTTTCTTTGGTGATATTCTCTGAATCTTAGAGATTATATGAAAATCTTGTTTATGGATGAACTCTTAATATTTTCTCTTAGTCCTTTGAGCAGCCAATAATATTTCAATTTGCAGCAGCATTATATAGGAAGACTTCCATGATTCAGTCTTTCAGTAGCACTTGTCCAATAATACAGACCTAAGTAGTTAGAAAGGTATTTGGTACCATGGGAATCAAGCCGGGAATTCAATCTTTGGTCTTCATGGATGTGCAGCAAGAGCTCTTATCTGCTTAACCTCCTCACTCTGTTCTCCTCCTCTTCTTACTTCTTTCTCAAGAAACGAACACCTTTTTTTTTCTTCTAGAAGACATTCAACAAATTAGTTATTTATCATAATAGTGGGACCCAGAAAAATAAATAAACATCATTGCAGAAATTGAACAAATATATTGCTTTCAGAAGAGCAATGTTCAAAATGGTACCTGTGAAGAGGCTGATGAAACCCCAAGTGAGAAACAGTGACAGGAAAAGCTGCCATAAAAAAATTGGATTAGGGAAAGATATCATCAAACTGACTTAAACCTTTGGTTAGAAACAGAAAAAAAAAAGTAATAGACAATACTGCATATAAAAATTGGGCAGAAAAAATAAAATGCACAGTACAGGGAACGCCAAACAAGACCTGCATTCCCGGTCCTCTGACTTCAAATAGACTGGAAAGTCATGTCTGGAGGAAAAAAGTACTTTACTTACACTTCCAAAGTGAGTCGCAATACTAAAATCCATTTTCTTAGCACTAATCAGATGTTTAAAAAATATTGTAGTCTAGTTTTAAATTTAGTAAATATAAGCTTCTTTGGTAGATGAAATACTCAAGACATAAAAAATGCATAGGTTAGCAAGTCAGGACTTAAGTGTCTGTTTAAATGTCAAAATAAAATATGGTCTCAGACAAGTCATTAATGTTTTCTGGTTTTCAAAATTCTTCTTCTGTACATTAAGACAAAAACGTTGTAAAGTACCAATTTTAAATTTATGTTCCTTTATTCATGAGAATTTCATACATTTATAAAATTAAACATTCCTCGCTTTTTATACTTACTTCCTGAACATTCCATCCAATAAGTTGTCCTTCTCACGACTTTCTGTAAGTTTTATTTTCTATGACCTTGGACGACCTGTTAGGCCTGGCCATATGTATGCAGGTTTGGTCATCCATTGGAGCATGTGACACCAACAGCCATGTCATCAAAAATAATGACTTCCAAGAAAAAATGCCAACCACAATAGACTCTCTGTAATGAAGACTGCACTTTCATTTCCCAGTCACCCAGACACAAATAATCACACAAAAACTATATTAATTGCAATACTGTTTGTTCAGTGGCTCAGGCATGTTCCTGGCTAGCTCTTGCAGCTTAAACTAACACATTTCTATTATTTTATATTTTACCACCAGGCTTTGGGTATGTTACCTCACATCCAGCTTCATGGGTGGCTATGTGGAGTCTGTCTGACTCCGAATTCTTTCTCCCTGCATTCAGTTTAGCTTTCCTGTCTAGCTCTATTCAGCCCTGTGATAGGCCAAAGCAGTTTCTTTATTAATCAATGTTAAAAAAAAACATATTCATAGTGTACAGAGGAGATCCCACATCACCCCTCTCTATGTGGTATAACTTACAGCTCTTCTACCTGGCTATGGATAGATTTGGCTGGTTTGTTCTTTGACTGATGTTGTGCAATTAGCCACAATCATTAGGTGTTTATGAATGAAATAGTTATGCCATATAAGAAAAAAAACATGTTAAATAGTACCCTCATCCACATCCTCAGGTTTTTATATTCTTTCTGCCGATTCTTCTGCGATGTTGCCTAGGTCTTTAGGGGAGAGTGACTGGTAGAGACATTCCATTTAGGGCTTGAGCACAGAGTAGCTTATTCTCACTACTTGTACCAGTTGTACCTCTCTCTAATGTCTGCAGTGTACCGTAAAAGCAGCTTCTCTGGTGGAGGTTGAGGGCTACGAAGGTCCAAGCTATACTATGATATCCTACAATAATGTTTTCAGTAAGAAACAAGACACAAGTGCACTTGCATTGGTTCTTAGAATCCAAGAGTGATTGTTTCCACAAACTGCCAGACTATGAAAATAACACTCTTGAACATCATTTAATATACCCTCAATATACTTATATCTGCATCATGTTTAATATTGATGTATTATAAATGTCCATTAGTTGTTATTCTTTTGTATTTATTGATGAAGACATCTTTTGTATAAAGCCTGCAACATGTCATTAAAAAATGATGGTCAAATACAAACTCTGGATAAATGTAGGATGTATATCTTATTCTTTTTTAAAAAAGATATAAACCTCTTTAAATGCAATTTTAAGGTAATCAACATTTTAATGGAATAATTATAGTACTAAATATATTACATTTAAAAGTGATTTGAAAAGCTACATTAACTCAATTTTAGGCATCTGTATTTCTTGGAAAGTAAAAATAACAATAAGATCTGCAATTAATTTACCTAAAAGCTTCTGTAATAAGGAATTATGAGGAAAAGTAACCTAATTTTTGCGCTAGAGCAAGTATGGATAATATTGAGATGTGGTAAGCAGTAGTACACTTAGAGTTATTTATAATTAAAGCAAAAGTTAAAGATATTATTGTGAGTGGATTAAATTCTTAAAATGTAAAGCTCTATCAATATTTTACCATATTTTTGGCTTTTAATGATTACAAGATTAGACTACATAGTTCTAGTGACTAGCTTTTCTTTCAGGTTTTTAGGCTAGTCACTGAATATAACTTTCTTGGTCAAGTAGTGTAGTCCAGATTTTGACAAGTTCTTTCTAACTGCACTGTGAGATCTCCTTAGAATTACAGCCCTGAAAAGGCTTGCTTAGTTTGACTTTCGCTCTATTCCAGAGGGACAGATTCCTGCATAAAAGAAAACAGCAGGCTAAAAAGCATGAGAAATACAGCGATGAAGGAAGGTTTTTTTTTTTTTATTTTGCTTAAAGGAGGTAAGGAAGACTAGTTTGAATTTTTAAAAGATGAGAGAATAAGCCACTTAGATCTTTCAAAGTCCTAAAATAGTCATTTTAACATAAAAGCAAGGCTCAGAGCTTTCGAGTTCAGAGAACTTCTTCCTGGAGCTACCGACACAACTCCACTAGGGATTGCCAGCTCTTGCAGGGCTCTCTGTCAGCTGTCAGGAAATAAATCTCTCTATCATAATAAGCACTGTGAGTTGGAGCAAGTGCTCCACAACGTGTCGCCCCGGGAGCTCTCAACATGCTTCCTGAACAAGGGCTCCCCGATGTACTCTGATTTATATACATCTGTAGAGTGACTACTGATTTAGAAAAAGGAAGACCTGATCAAGAGGGCCATCATACTGCACATGCTTTTATGTCCTTCGCACATGACTCAGCTTGTCCTTGGCTACTCTGGCTCTTCTCAGCAACCCTTTCCATTCACAGTGACCCACTTAAAGAGCAGTTGCTGGAACCACCACACACTTCCCATGTTGGTAAAGAATGGTAGTAGTTATGCCAGTGCTTCAAAGGGGGCCCTGTCAAGGGACTGCCCCCTTTGAGAGTCTTCTTCCTTATAAACACAGAATTCATCAAATACCTACTACTGTATAAAACTGTTTAGAGTTGTGACAGGTTGCCAGTTTGTGGCTACATTACTTTCCACAACTATAGCTTGTGTCATGTGTCAGGCTTCATTATACAACATCTCTGGAGTGATTGCATTTCATCTTTATTTCATTATGCTTCCTATCCAACAAAGTCCACATTATATAGAATTTGAGCTAGCATTAATAGGTAGAAATTGCATGTTAATGTAGGTCAGTGTTGAAACTGTTATTTCATGTGTAAGATACCAAGCAATAAGATTTTTCATTTCAGTGAAAAGCAGGTAGCCATTTTAAGTTCGCAATACTCTAGAGTAAATTTAACATAATTTGATTAGTCAATGTATAAAATAACCAGGAATTTATGAATTATAGTTTGTAAATTGGATAATTCAAGAAACCAATGTGTTTTTGAGCAGTTCCATCATTGCTGTCAGATCTATGCTAAATGGATTGTTCAAGCTCTAAAGGACATTATTTGTTTTTGGCTTTAGCAATATACAATGATATATAGGATTTCAGGATGATTAATAAAAAATAATGGGGCCAATAAGGATGAAGTAGATATCATATATAAGAATAATTATGTAGACCTAGTATAATTATTATGAAATTCATAGCTGATTTTTCCATTTGTGAGCAAAATTAAAATGCAGGAGTACTGAAAGACTACAAGTCAGCTTGGTACCCATTCTTATGAGACACTATCCACAAAGGTCAAATTATTGAATTTACCTGGACCTTTATCTGTAGATTATTAGATAAATAAACTATGGCAAATATCCCCAACATAATGTTTGACTCATAAAATATTAAAATGATGTAACAGTCAACCAAATTGACTAGAATTAGCGATCATATTAAGTGAAATATGTCAGTTCTCTAAAGAAACGTGTTATACATTTTCCCACCTATATATAACTTGGTCAAAGTGAGAATGAACTATTAGAAAAACCAGCAGGGATGGAGAAGTGAGAGGAGAATGGAGTGAGTGGCAAAGCACAAAGGACTAATGGAGAACTGAACATGACCAGCGCAATTAGATGGATATATTGAAATGTCCTAAAGAATGCCCTCATGTTGTCTCTCAGGTTTTGCTAATATAACCTGGCCACTTTCAATGCAATGTCCCCAGATAGATACTGCCTGAAACCAGTTGCTCTTAGGCAGGTAATTATTTTGACCAACTCAGTAAGTAGAGACAATGAGGGTAGAATTTCAATAACAAAATAATTATTATTGAAATCACCGGCTTCAAAATATAAATTTCAAATTTTCAAAACATAAAATACTTAATGATGATAGGATTGCTTAACACTATGACAGACATCAGCCTCAGTAAAGACTATAGCTCGCATCCTTTTCCACCGTACTTCAAAGTCAGAATCTGTAAAAGATGCTATCAGTTTTCTTGAGGAAACTCAGAAGTGCCTGGCAAGTTTCTATTTCTATGGCTAAGAAATTTACAATGGATGGTAGTGCAAAAGTTTTAAAATGTTCAATTGCAAGAACATTAATGTATAATAGCTAGTATTGATCTAAACCTGGAGATTTGGCTCGCTAGGCAGCAGTGGCACTGCCTTTAATCCCAGAACTCAGAAGGTAGAGGCAGGGGGAAATCTCTGTGATTTCAAGGCCAGCCTGGTCTACAGAGTAAGTTTCAAGATAGCCAAGGCTACAAAGAGATGCCTTGTCTTAAAAAACTAACAAAAGAGAAAATGAAAGAAAGAAAAACCCCAAACCAAACCAACCAACCAACCAAACAAACAAACAAACAGAAGAACCCTATATTTCTACTAAGTCAGTTACAATTTTAGATAACATCAGATAATCAATAAGAACACCTTGTAGAGGATGGTAGTGTCACATGGCACATGCCTTTAATCCCAGCACTTAGGAGGCAGAAGCAGGCAGATCTCTGAGTTCAAGTACAGCCTGCTCTACAGAGCTAGTTTCTGGAAAGCCCAGGCTACACAGAAAAACCTTGTATAGAAAACAAACAAGCAAAATCAGAAGGCTTGAACTGCAAATGAGTAAAACATTGAGTAAATATTCAAATATATATGAAATACATTCATTTTAGTTTTCATACTTTAAAATCAGCCACAAATGTTCTATCACTGCATGATGAAAGTGCGTGCAAATATAATAAGAAGGAATTTTAATGGATTATTGAATCACAGACATAAAATTTTATTATATTTAATAGTGTTCTTCTTATGTGGCTTAGCATAAAATAAATTTTGCCAAATATAATTTGACAGTGTTTAAATAAAGGAGTACATCTATCAATTTATAAAAGTTTAAATCACAACCAGGTTGAGGGAGTCAGCTACGGAATATATAAATCAACAGAATACATAAATCACTGTTAATGTGTGAAGGAGAAATAAAATATTCAGATAGTGTGATCATCCCCTGATAAGAGATATTTACTATAATATTTGTCTTTGAAATGTATTGTCATATTCACCTTATGAATTTGAGTCCTAACTGCAGTTTTTCTTCCTCACTTCTACCCCCAACATGTCTACCACTTCAAGGCACTAAGTATCTTGAATGAAATTTCTTAGACCAGAGAGTCCATATGGATTTCAAATTTTTCATATTCAAATGTTAAAATAAAGACAAATGTAGAAGAGCTTGGACCAGGAAGAAGCATTTATTTTAATTATAGTGATAGAGATGTGAATATTGCCTCGTATTATTTGCCATAATTGTAGATGATAATGTTCTTGAGAGTGGGCATGAAGAGAAACGTAATAAATAGAAGACTGTGTTATCAGGTATCTATGTTATGGCCTTAGGTCTAACGATGATAGGAACGTACTTGGAAGCTGAGGGAAATGACAGAGATAAAGGAACAGGAGCCGAAAGAGAACTGAACTGTACAATATTAAACGTCTTATGTAAAATTTGCATTTCCATACTTCCTATTATTACAAACTATGAGGTCTATATTTTTCGTGTGAAAATTTAAAAACATATTTGTACTTGGTACCATTTCTTTTCAGAGGGGAAAACAATATACAACAAAAATAATTAAAATATTCAGAAGAAAATAAAGTACAAAGATTTCTTTCCTGACAATATTTGAAATAAATAAAGCTTTCCAATTAGCATAATTTATAAATTTTCCCTCAGATTATGAACAATAAACAGAAAACTACAATAATGCTTATACACTTTCCTTTTATACTAATTTCTTTTAGTGGGTAACTTGAAGTCAAAGATTTTTTTTTTATCTAAAATAATACACCAAATCTTTGCTGGTATTTTCAACACAAAACAAAGCATCAGGTATGTAAAACTGCTTGAGACATGAAAAAGAATCCAAAGTTACAAAACTGCAGTTGATTTTATATTCTTTTTAATCCATACAAATTAATTGACAAAAAATTGTCACTGTTTTATAAATTGTAAATAAAATACAAATATATGTATTCATTGTTCCAGTAATTATATAGGCTGTAAGTAAGAACTGCACAGTTTTACCTTTTAATTCAGAAAAAAGATAAATCATCTTTAATTAATTCATCCTCTCCACAATTTCTTAATCATGTAACAACTGTATTAACGTGGCCAATGATTTGAAAATAAGTTTGAAATAATTTTTCAGTTGTTTATGTGCAAGAGATGAATTGCTGTCTTTGATATTAAAACTCACGCCTGGCATTTTGAAGACTAGAAATATGTGAACTGCATGCTGTAATTATCTTGATGTGTTTCTACTGCTAAAGATTGTGTATTCAGATTGTAATTTGTGAATTTTCCAAACTCTTGGCTTGTTACCTTAATTTAACCCTTAAAGAAATAGGCAGGAATTCTGTAGCTCCAATAGAAATATTAACTGACAGACTGGCTGTATTTTAAGTCAGTAGTATTCAGCAACTGACAGAAACAGAATGAAATTTAAAAGCAAACATACATGAGAAACTAAAGAATCCAAACACCCAAACTACATGAAAATTGATCGAATGTAATCACTTGTTCCTTAACTTTATTTCTACATAGACTTTTTTTGAGATAGTATGTGAAAATAACTATTGTATGACAGATTTATAACTTAAAATTTTTAGAATCTGATTTGCAACAGCCTCTCTTACTTTCTTTCTCCATGTAGACTGAAGGCATAAGTCATAAACAATGCCACACCCAGTTTGGAATTATGATTAATAGGGTGGTATTTATTTAAAGGGGAAAAAA
>NC_022032.1:23801207-23804639 GCF_000317375.1 Microtus ochrogaster | reverse complement strand
ACTATTTACCTGTTTTGGATTGTAGAGTTCTGAGTGAAGAAGCATTTATATATTTTAATTTACTAATGTAAACAGCAAGAGTGAATCAGCTTATTAAATACTATATACATATTATATACATATATATTAAATTACTATTAGTACTTTCGTTGTAAACATATCCAGAATGTCTGACCAGTTCACAGTTGTGAAAATCTTGTATTATAGGTAAAGTTTTCTAAGTACCTATTAAAAGAGTTAAGCTTAATTATATTATAAATATTTAGTATATAACATAAATCTTTGTATTTTGGTTTTTGATGGTGTTTTCATATTTTTTGTTTTTAAGAACAAATTTTCAAAATGTACATATGGGAAGAGAACATTTTAGCAACATCCTGAGTCTGTGCATTGTAGAATTGTAACGGTTCTTTGGTTGCAGGTGGCTACGGGACACAGAAGCCATTAAATCTCCCTTCCCATCCATTCTTGTGGAGAAAAAAATACAAACAGCTAAAAACGAAAAACTTACAAAGAGCAAATCTTACCTGCTTTCAATCACACATACAGAAACACCCACGCACGCATGCTAAAAGAATTTTCCTACACTTTTGCAAACATAGGGTGGCACTAGATGGATTTAATGGAATATAAAAAAGGAAAAAGGTCAGGAGATGTACATATCAGGGAAGATTCAGAGGAAGTTGCAGTGGGGAAATGTGAGATTGAAGTGAGCAATTCTCATTTGTTGATACTTACAGAATTTTCAGAGATGTTGGCACACAATAGTATTGATTCAAGACCAGGGTATTGAAAAGGATATATTGATGAATGCAAGCACTAATATCTCCTTTCACACATCCCCTTCTTTGTTTTACGTCCATACTTTCATGGAGATACCTAGGTAGACTTTAAGGTTTTATTAACCAACAAAAACGATCTCAATATTAAAAAGTAAAATTGGTATAGTTGCTTTCTATGAAGCTCTGCTCCTAGGGCTTGGAGATATCATAATCTTGATGCATCTTCTTGTCGTATGAAACAGTGAAGATTACATTACCAGAACAAAACTTGTTTTAGGTCTAACCAAGGTTTGATTGTGATTGATTTTCCTCAAATACTAGGTGTTTATTGGTTTTCTGACAACTACTGTTGGTTCATTTTGGTCAACTCAACACAAACTGCAGTCACCTTGCAAGAAAGAAGATCAATGGAAGAATCCCATCCACTATATTGATCTATGGACAATTCTGTGGGGGCATTTTCTTGATTATTGATTGCTAGGAGAGAGCCCAGCCAGCTGTGCGTGATGTCACACCTGGGAAAATGGACCATGGTTGTACAAAAAGGCAGGTCAGGGAGCAAGCCAGTAAGCAACATCCCTCCATGATTACTGCCTCTGTTCCTGCCTTGTTTCCATGAATTACCACAGTGATGACCTGTCATTGGGAAGTGCATGAAATAGAGCTTTTCCTCCCTATGTTGCTTTTGGATGTGGTGTTTATCATGGGCATAGAAACCAGCTAGAATACCACTCCAATGTTTTCATAACTAGTTTTCAGACAACCTAGCAATAAGTCCTTAAATGGTCAATTCTAATATATCAGTGAATTCACATGTTTAGAAGTTGAAGGCATAACAATTAACATAATGGAAATTTAAACAAGATCTGAAGGCATTCCTATACGTCCTCAGTCCTCAAGTCAGAAAACTTCAGTACCTATTTCTTTTTTACATAAACTACATGGATTTCAATAAACTGGTTGAAGGAGGAACAACCCATTGTCAATATTTGATAAGATCCCAAAATAAACTTGTTTTTATTCATTTATTAAAGCAGTCAACAAATATTTCTTGAATGACTTCTAATGGGGGGATACAGATTAAATAGATTAAAAGCTGGGAAACAAAAGTACTGAAGGGGAAGGCATGATAAGTGAAAAAAAAATATAACTGCTGAAAATGTTAGTGAAAGGGTATTAGACGGAAATACCAGGTGCTTCACTACTTCAGAGAATAAATTGCTGAATCCAGTGGTTGAAAAAGCACCATGCGTGTATCCATATATAGTAACCTTCCGTAATAACAAGAGTGCTAACATCCTGGGTAAAAAGAGGCTGAGAGCATCAGTCTTACCCGAGTTAAGGAAATACAAGGAATAGTTTACAAAACAGCGTCTCATAAATGTTAAAACAGTAAAATATCATGATACTGAATATTTCAAAGTTTATGACGTAACTGAAGAAATGTACTGTGCAAATCAGACTCTTGGAGATGTACACCCCCATTATAATTGCATTATGAAAACTTAAATAGAATTTTTAAAGAAACTGCAATCATTGTTTAGAGAAAGATAGACATTTTAAATAATTTGATTGTTTCCACGTCTTTATGTAGCAGGAGAGAGAGAGAACATGAAGTTAGGTGAATGGGGAAGCCGAAAGGTTTTGATGAATTGGGAGGAGAAGAAAGAATTTTGGATGAAAACCATTTAGGTAAAAGAAAACAAGAGGTAAATTGAAAACACCTAAATATATGACATTATAATTATAGTATATTTGAAAAGAGGCAAAAGAGAAGTGAAGTATATTAAAATTATTTGGGGGAAATGGTGAACAAATAAATGAAAATGACAATTGGCGTTGTAGTGCAATGAAATACTTAGAGAACTTGGAATTTGCAATGATCTTGTTATTCTGTAACTTGTTTGAAGCATTATTAATATATAGAAAAATAGTTAAGATATCTAAACAGCAAATATTGACAATTATGCGATTATATATTTTAAATATATCATGGATCAGGAACAGGGTATTAACTGAAAAATTAATAAAAAAATATATTAACTAGTGAGCTAGTGAAAAACATCAGTGCTACTATAGAATGGCATTAATAAATTCCTTGAGTGATGGAGACATTATTTGTTGTGATACTGATACTATATTGCTAGATTTTCAATGGTATCTCTTTTCACTGTGAAAAAGATTTCAAGGATAAACTAGTTTGTTAACCGACTTTGTTATTATTCTTGCAGTTCTTATGTCTCATGTGGATTAAGTACATCAATACATGGCCTGGCATTAAGAATGATGGTGTGGAATTTATATGTGTAATGTTAGCTTCTTTAAGATTGTTTTGGTTTGTTTGTAATTAAATGTATATGTGTGTAACGTGCACATGAGTGCAGATCCCCCCAGAGTCTAGAAGGCCGCGGTGTCAGATGCTCCAGAGCTAGAGATTCAGGAAGTTCAAAATCACATGTGGATGCAGGATACTAAATCCTTATCCTCTGCAAGATTAGCAAATGTTCTTAACTGCCACGAACCGTCCCCTGTGTCTGCGCTCGGTGCGCTATTACCTAGTTCGGGAGCTTCCCACAAGGCAGCTGGAGGTTAAAATACACAGACACACACAGACAGAGAGACTGCGACACGAGTCATCCTTGAATTCCCC
>NC_022032.1:23786277-23801107 GCF_000317375.1 Microtus ochrogaster | reverse complement strand
CTTTCATCGCCTGATGAAGGTTAATATTCAGGAGGATGCCTATATGTTTTTCTTTGGGTTCTCCTTCTTATTTAGCTTCTCTAGGATCACGAATTGTAGGCTCAATGTCCTTTATTTATGGCTAGAAACCAAATATGAGTGAGTATATCCCATGTTCCTCTTTTTGGGTCTGGAGATGCCCTATCATACAACAAAAGTATATGCTCAACTATGTTCATAGCAGCATTGTTTGTAATAGCCAAAACCTGGAAACAACCTAGACGCCCTTCAATGGAATAATGGATGAAGAAAGTATGGAATATATTCATATTAGGGTACTACTCAGCAGTAAAAAAACAAGGACTTCTTGAATTTTGCATGTTGTTTTGGTTTTGATTGACATCAAACAAAAGCATAGTAAAGCTGCTTTTCTTCGCCATTGAATATCAGAGATCACAGATTCTGGAAAAAAAAAACAACAACAGGCATTTGTCTTTGTAGAATCATCTCATTACATAAAGATGATATTCTATTTTCACAGTTTTCTGCAATATATCACATAATGCTTAAGTGTGTAGCTTTTGTTAAATGGGGTCTCTACATACATAACTTACAGGCTACAGAAAGAGAAAACAACTTTTGGATTACTGCTCGGTCAATACAAATTCATTTACTACTCTAACAAAATATATTGGGTTGGATTTAGGACAATTTAGTTAAGAGAAAGAAAATTTAGCATATTTCCTGATATAGATATTCTTATTAAAATACGTATGACTAAGGCAATGTTTACAGGTTCATTTTAAACCTGATTTTGGAGGTGAAAGGTGATATTTAATTTGCTTCATAGACATAGTAAAATAAGCTTAGTGGATCTGATGATTTTTGCTTCATATGTAAATTTACTTTTAAAAATGTTCATTATATATTCATTCAGTATTTAGAGTTATTGTGCTCAGAAAAATAATCTAGTATTTTCTTACAGTTTCATAATTTGCACAGAAATCATTTCATTTGACAGTAAAACTTTTGTTTTATTTTTTTTCAGAATTGCGCAGAGCAATCATAAGAACAAAAGAAAAGAGATAAATATATCCAGTGGCTATTCATCTCCAGTGACATTTATTCTGGAGGAAACATTGAAACAACTCACAGAGGTGGATAACTGTAAGCATTTCCAATGATTTAACATTACTTATGTTTTTAATACTTGATAATATCACTTGTGAAATTTTTCCATATAATTGAAGAATATCATTTGTTTTTTAGTTTCAAAAATTACAAACTTTGGAAACAAAGGATGATTAAAAGGATGATTGAAAATAGAAACAAATAGATGGAAAAATATTTTAGGAATAAATCACTCGATTTTAGGAAAAAATATGTAAACAAACATAAAGGATAAAATGTTAAATATTTTCTGTCTAAATGATCTTTACCAGAATGTTTTAGAGTGGGTGACTATTTCTGTTGAGAAATTAAAATCATTATGAAAGAAAAACATGCTTTACTGACTAATATGTTTAGCAGGAGTTGGATAATTAAATAGTAGATAGAATGAAAGGTTTTATAAGGTCAGCTATTTTAAAACCCATGATAACTTTTCATCTATGATAGTGCCAGTGATTGTAGAACGAAGTTCAATTAATTGAGGCTTCATTCTGTACCTAATTATGTTACTGAGTATTCTTCCCATACAACCTCTGCTATTTAAGGATACAAAACATTTCCATGACTGCAGAGAAAAAACTGTAAACAGGCTGAGGGGCTTGATTTGATCTATAAATAGAAAAGAAAGGACTTTTCACTTAACATTCTCCAGCTCTTTAATGTAATTTAAGTTCAAGTGTTCTTATGATTGGGAAAGAGGTGGGGATTGAGAGCATTTTGCCATTTGACTGTGATCTGGTCTACTATTTGTTATAATGTCTTTAATCCTGTGAATTTCAAATGAAAATAAGACCTAAACAACATAGAGAGACTGAATTTAATAGTGAAGATTACGATGGATTGATTCTTCAGGTTTGGAATTCATATGGATAGAGTTTGGCTGATACTCAGTCATATACAATACATCTGATTGGGCTGGCTCCAGCTTAGCTGATGGCTGCATATTTGAATATCTAACCAAGATAAACTTAAATATAATATGTGTTAAGTTCCATTTGCTGTAGTAGTCATAAAGATTGCAAAGTGGAAGAAAATATCCTTTTTGAGGGTGAGAAGGAGGCATGGTAAGGAAGTAAATACAGTACTCTTACAGAAATTGCTCAGCATTATAAAATAAATAAAAATCTTTGACACAATGTATCTTTTCAGAAATAGAGCATTTGGTTTTGAAAGTCATTTAGAATAAATCATGAAGTTGGGTAAATTTATTCATAAATACAGAGGTACTTAACTTTAGATAATATAAAATGCAACTTAGTATTGGAGTTTCAAAATTTGAAAATTATGTATATAATTTATATATATATATATATATATATATATATATGTATAATGTTTTAATAATATCTAAGATCTGGTTGGTAGATCTACTTTATTATTGAAATGGCTGAGTAAAGTTAGGATATCTTTATCTGTCTTTTAAATTTTACCTAGCTATTATTACACAAAAATATGCACTCACAGAAAAACTAGATAAAGATATTTAAAGACAATTTAATACTCAAAACAAAGTATATTAAATATGAATACTGGCTCAAATTTAAAAATATTCATCAACAACTTTCCTTAATATTACTTGTGAAATGGTCTCATATTTTCTCTACTTATGTCTTTTATTTATTGGAAAACTCCACAAAATTTCTCTAAGACAAAATACTAAATCATATTGTCCAATGTCTATACAGTCGCTCTATAGAAGAGAATATATACATTCTGAAGCCTTTTGTCTTGAGTTATTAGGTCACTTAAACATGGATAAGTTGGAATTTGGAATTTGTATATATTCTTGTGTTATTGTGACTTTCTTCCACTAAACTGAGACTCACTATATGGACCAGGCAGGCAGACATCCATCTCCCTCAGTTTCCCAAGTATTTGGATTGAAGGCATAGGCCACCATATCCTACTAGACTCTTTTCTTTTTCATTACTATTCTAATTATTTTTTAAATTTTATTTCACATTTCATCCATGGTTCTCCTCTCATCCTCCTTCCCATCTCCTCACCCCACCTCTCTCCACAGCCCATCTCCCATCCACTTCTCCCAAGAGTTAAGGGCTCCCATGGGGAATCAACAAAGTTGGGCAAATGAAGTTGGTGCAGGACCAAGCCTCATCCCTCTTCATTAAAGATGAGCGAGGCATCCCACCAAAGGAATTTTTCAAATACAAGTCATATACATTGGTCCTGTAACACAATGTTCCCTTACACAATAAAATTTCAACATTCACAGAATGTTCATTTTAATGTAAATTCTATTGATTTTTTTCTAAGAAATAAAATAATAATATTCTAATTCTAAATTATGGAATTGATCAAAGTTAAAACTATGTTGTAACTGAGATCACAAAAAAAATACAATTTTCCAATATGTTTTCAATTTGCAATCATCTTTTATCTGCCATATATTCTCTCATTGTTCCGAAGTTGACAAGAATTGGAGAGTGATTATGGGCCAGGTGCCTAAACAGTTTACTAAGGTCATTACATACAAATAAGCCAGTAGTTTATTACTTCCTAAAGTACTACAAACAGAAGATTCAACTAGTGTAAGAGGTTTCCCAGTTTCATTTTTTCCAATGAAAAAGTGATGGCCGAATCCAAAGTGGATCACCATTGACGTAAAAAATCCAGTGCCCTGGAAGTCCTGAATCAAACTACTGCTGCATAGAGTAAGGATTTAGATAAGAGAGGAGGGACAGATGATCTAGTTGTGTCAAAGAATCTTCTAAAGAGAGGTCACCATCGTCTCTTTTTCCCTGGTAAGAAGACTCAGTAGAGGTGTCTGAACATCCTTTCTGTAAAATTTCCACAAGGAGTAATGTGGTGAAGGTTGATAAAGATGTTCTTGGCTGCCAAGAAATTTTGCTTTTCAAAGGAATGGGGCATTTCTTTTTGACTGTGAAGTCTCTCAGGGAATCGCTATAATCAGCCCTAAACATTGCACTTCCAGTTCTGGAGGGAACAGACTAATGGCAGAGCTCTTTCCTCACGTGTACAAGACCCTAATTTCTACCTCCCAACTCCCTCTTCCTTTAAAAAAAAATCACACATAAAATAAGGCTTTAGTATAGAATAACTCCATAGTGATTACCATTTGCATGCCTGTTTTCTATTAACTTTTTTAGGGAGTGAGTCCACCAAAAATTTCTCATTTTTTCAGAATACTGTCACATATATATCTATATTCAGGTTACTTCTCTCACACACAAACCCTTGCTTTGTCTGGTATAAATTATATTAAAAGCATCCTCTATCTTCAAAGGTCTTACTGTTTGCTGAAAACGCCAAAGAGTGTTTGTAAACGCTACAGTAGCAGCAACCTTACAACATTGCACATCACTTGTAAGCTGACTTTGCTCAGCTAACAGCTTTATTTTTAATTTTATGGCTACCCTACTGCTTGTGTACTAGGTATGTCTTGTATTTAGTCCATGTGAGAATAGAGATTGAGTTAGGTTAAGAGGGGTCAAGTAAACCATTTTCTGGTAAATGGTACAAAGCAGAATGAAGAGGCCACGCACTTATCCAGTACATTCACGTTATTTCTATTTGAAAACACCAGAAGGCTAGAGATATGCATAAATTATAAGGAGGAAACTGGAAAGATGAACCAGGTTTATTGGATGAGAAGCAGTGAAAATGGGGTCTAACCTGAGTTCATCTGGACGTGGTGTTCAAGTGAAGGGTCAAACAAGATCGGAGAGGTTTAAGAAGTAGCATGAGGGAAGTCAAGAGTGTTCAGATCAAACCTGAAAAGATTTTCAGGAGAAAAACAAAACACAGTAAACAAGAGCTGTGTATGCAGAAATGAATCAGTCACACAACGATTGAGGAAAAAAGAAAGGAGGAACTTAGCACATTATTTTACGTTAAGTGTGACGTGAATAGATGCAAAGAGAAAAATGAGCTCTTTTGGGGGGGGAGGGAGGAGAGAAAGAGAGAGCAGAATTTTGATGTAATATGTGGTCACTGACATTGAGGCAGTTATGTTGATGGTGGACCATGTTGTTGAAAAGCAGTCGTGGTTGGGCGATGTCAATATGGGCATGCAACACTGTCAAATGCATTTAGGGTTAATACATGAATCAGCAACTGTCAGGGAAAAATAGAACCCTGGGAAATATGGATGTCTAATCAGACAGAGGGAAAGGTAGAACCAAGAGACCAGAACCAAGAGAGTGAGGAAGCTTCAAGCAGTTTAAAGAGAAATAAATGATTAGGAGTTCATTACAAGAGATCAGTTAAAAATCAAAAGCTGAGCTTTGCCTTGGGGTTGCTTCCTAGATGGCGACCTTTGAAAAGGCAGAATTAATACAGCCATGCAGCTGGAGGATGACATTAGAATAAAGAGTGAAAAAACAGCAATAAACTGAAACAAGTTCGGAGGGAGCTTGTGCAAAAGGATTGATTGACAGCATAAGAGAAGGTGGAAAGGAAGCTTACTGTAGGTTAACTTTAATGATTTAGATTTCTTTATTTGTTTGTTCTCTTTTTTATTTAATGAGTGAGATATAAAGAGTATCAGGAAAGTTAGACAAATTGAAGAAACATGGACACTAACTAAAAACAATGGTTTCTTAGGTTTCAAAGGTTGAGTTGAAAAATACATTGACTTTGGGATCAGCTGTACTACTGGATTACTGGATAATTTGGCAAAGTCCATTACTCATAGCTATATCTTTCCTATGCCTCAAATACAAAAGTGCTATTAACCTAAAAGGGTCATTAGAATGATCAGGTTATTCAATGTATGCACCATACTTTACATATTATTATTATAATTCTTTTTTAAGTTTTTTTATTATTTTTTTTTATTAAAAATTTCTGCCTCCTCCCCGCCTCCCTTTTTCCTCTCCCTCCCCCCACTCCCCACGTCCCACCTCCCCCTCCCTCTCCAGTCCAAAGAGCAGTCAGGGTTCCCTGCCCTGTTGAAAGTCCAAAGTCCTCCCCGCTCCATCCAGGTCTAGGAAGGTGAGCTAGGCTCCCACAAAGCCAGTACGTGCAGTAGGATCAAAACTCAGTGCCATTGTCCTTGGCTTCTCAGCAGCCCTCATTGTCTGCCATGTTCAGAGAGTCCGGGTTTATCCCATGCTTTTTCAGTCACAGTCCAGCTGGCCTTGGTGAGCTCCCAATAAATCAGCTCCACCGTCTCAGTGGGTGGGTGCCCCCCTCGCGGTCTTGACTTCCTTGCTCATCTTCTCCCTCCTTCTGCTCCTCATTGGGACTTTGGGAGCTCAGTCCATTGCTCCAGTGTGGGTCTCTGTCTCTATCTCCATCCATTGCCAGATGAAGGTTCTATGGTGATATGCATTATTATAATTCTTATTAGGGAATTCAATATATGTAAAATACATTACATATTACTATTATACTTCTTATTATCTATTACCTGGAATTAGGTGAGTATCTATAATGATGAATACAAGAGATAATTAATAAGCCGGGCGATGGTGGCTCACTCCTTTAATCCCAGCACTCGGGAGGCAGAGGCAGGCAGATCTCTGTGAGTTCGAAACCAGCCTGGTCTACAGAGCTAGTGCCAGGACAGGCTCCAAAGCCACAGCGAAACCCTGTCTTGAAAAACAAAAAAACAAAAAAACGAAAAAAAAAGATAATAAATACATCATCTAATACTGGAATGTATAGGAAATGTTTAATATGGCTTTAGGCAAGTTTGTGGCTAAGATGATAGAGGTAGTACATTATTATTTCTGTGACTTTAGCACTTACCCTATTTTCATGAAAATTAAAAATAGACAGACTTAATTCCAAGTTTTTTGGAAATTATCTCTTTAATTCTTGAACTATAATAATGTGGAAAATACAGGGATGCTTAGAATCCTTTGAAACTAACAATGTGTAATACAGATTGCTCTGGGAGCAAGGTGGTAATCTAGTATTTTGCAAAAGTAAACCTAGTGGAATCCTCTTTACCACAAGAATAAATGGTCTCATATTGCATTTTTAAAGATGGAAAACTCCTTAAGACAGACACAAAGAGTTGTGACATTATCATAGTCTACTCCTGAGCATCTCAAATAAAAGAAATGTGGGTTCTGTTTATTTAATTATAATTACATGCATATTATGCACCTTGATCATAACTATGCACACTGCCTTTCCTTCAGTCTCCGAATATACAAAATACTTCTTCCTCTTAAATTAAAGATATTTTTAATGCATTGATTTCAACTAGTATTGTCCATGTGATGTTAATATCTACAAAGATTAAACCGAGGTCATAAATCACACTTTATATAATGGTTGACCTATTTGCCTGCACATTCAGAAATTTTCTATGGAAAATACATATATGAATTTCATCAATACACAAGGGCTCAATAAAAAACTACACTAACTATACAGATGGTCACTGAAGGCATCTCTGTGTGTTACAAAAACAGTTTAATTGCTTTCTAGAATACTTATTTAAGACTATCTGAAGAAATAAAATCACACCACATTTCTGTGCCTTTCAACTTTGAAAATTACCCTTTCAGTGCAGGTTTTTCATAAATTTAGATATAACTAAAAGCAATTTACAGAAGCTTGAAAGGTACTAATAAAAATAGTGAGTAGAAATCTAGTGTTCAGTAAAAGAACTCATTTTCTTCTGTGTATTTAGTACATGGACATTTCCTCACAGGGCCAGGATATATTTACTGTGTATATCTTGTAAGTTTCTATGTGCAATTTCATTACTTGTTTCTACATGATATTGTCCTGTGCTTAGTTTCACTTAAGTGAAACCACCCTTTTTGACGTTTCTGTGTTAAATTAGCCCAATTTCCTGTTCTTTTAGAAATAGAAAACTGTAACCAATCTCAGCTGTATTGAATGGAAGCTACACTTAAGGGAGGGTAATATCAAATTTAAGGATGCCAGTTTCTGAAGTTTGTTCTATTTCTGTTCATGGTCGTCGTGAACATTCATGAGTTCTTTTGTGAATCAACATTAGTTACACACACACAACACACACACACACACACACACACACACAGTGTTCATTCTAATGTGATTTTCCCTGCTTTCAATAGTTTTCTCCTTTTGCAAAAGTTGTCAGTATAAGAACAACTTACATTGTTTTGTAACTCTTATTTGAGGAATGACCAGTTGTATTTTGTTCTTTAAAATAGTTTTAACTAATAGAAATTGTTTAATCACCAAAAGCAGTATAGTTTTCAAGATAATAAAAAACATGGTTAGGGACACCTTTTTGCTTCTGGCTTTCCAAGAGGATACTAAGATTAAATTAAAAGAAGCAGACAAAATTTTTTCCTTTTTACCTGGTCTTCACAATATCTGCCTTCAAAACAGAATAAAATGAATGACCATTTGTAAGATATTCTTCGCTAAATCTAAGGAATAATTGTCAGACAGAGTGATATTGAAAGTAAATTGTCCAGCATAGAATCTTTGGGGGGAGTAAAAAGTAATCAGCTTTTATTTTAGTGTGAGCACAGTTTTCCCATGGAGTTTTAACTCTGCATGTAAACCACAGTGATAGCAAATATGCTAAGTCTAATTCTGATCGTTTCTCTCGTCAAAGAAGCATGATCCGAACTCGAGTCACTGTTAAGTATAAGTGTAGTCTGGAGGAAAAAATGAAAATACATTAGGAGCGATTTTGCCAATTTGTATAATTTTTCAGTTAAGCAGTCATAAATCAAGGAATATTGTATTTTTTGAGGCTCATTAAAAAGACATTACACATCAGAATAGTGAAGTCGTCAGCATAATGAAATGATGAATGCCGGTGGTGACTGTCTGTATGTAAATGATGTGAGACAGATTCAGGGTGTTCCAAAGGAGAATAACAATCTTTCTGACGGTTCCCTGTAGGTGCAGCTGCTGGATGCTGGTGACAGATGTTAAGTGCAAATCTCCCCAGTGGCATGCACTTATTAGCATCACTGGAAACTTGAAATATAAAATAAGATAAACAAGATACAAATCATTTCATAAAAAATCATCAAACAGGTGTACTCTTGTATTTTAAGTTATTTCTTTATTAGAAAAGATCATAATTTAAATTAAATGAAATATGATTAATTAAAAACTATTTTTTATTTTCGAAGTATAATAATATTGTCAAATTTGTATATATATATATTGCATTATTGCAATATTCATTGACTAATAAGGAGAATTTTCAAGGAATTCTGGTTAGAACAAACCTTAGCCCACTTAGTTTTATATTAATACACATATATTATATAATATATAACATACATATTACATAAATACACATATATTATTATATAATATAGTATATATTATATTACTAAGGAACCATATTTTTTTAATTGGTTTTATTAATTTTAAAGGAGAGATTTCATTTATTATATTCAGTTGTATCTACAATACATTGATCTAGCATTGTTTGAGATTCCTCTCCTGATCTTCATGTTTATTAAGTATTTTTGAAGATGGTGTAAAAATGATCAGTTTTGTTGATTAATCAAGATGTTAAATTTTTTTTTTTTTTTTTTGGTTTTTCGAGACAGGGTTTCTCTGTGGCTTTGGAGCCTGTCCTGGAACTAGCTCTGTAGACTCACAGAGATCCGCCTGCCTCTGCCTCCCGAGTGCTGGGATTAAAGGCGTGCGCCACCACCGCCCGGCCAAGATGTTAAATATTAAATTTAGATGATAAATTTCCTTTAACAAATATAAATACATAATGGATCTAGTAGTTTTCTGGAATTTCACATGATTTTTACATACCTCAGACATCAGAAAATTATTAAAGTTATTGCAGAAAAAATAGAGGGAGAGACAAAAAAAGAAAAAGAGGAGGAGAGGTACTTTTGAGTCCTGTATAGATCTGTGATGAATCTGTCACATCGACCAGGTTACTTAAACTTCATTTCCTTAAAAAACCCATACTGTCTGGTGTGTGTGTGTGTGTGTAGGTGTGTATTTTAAAATAGATAATGTTATATTCTAAACTTCAAATCAGTACTCACACACCTAATATACATAACAAAAATTAGTGTAATATTAATAATACATCCATGTGATTTGGTGCATATATGTGTATCCTACAGGTGTGTATTTTTTCATATGTTTGAAAAAGTGCACATGAAGGTGGCAGCCAGAGAGAAACACTGGATGTCTTCCTATAATATGCTCTATCTTATTTTTTTGAGAGCGGGTTACTCACTTAGCCGGGATCTTTCTTATATGATTTATCTAGTTTGACTGACATCTACCTTCAGGGCATCTTTTCTTGTCCTTCCCAGTTACAAAATTAGAGGAAAGCAAAAAACTATGTGATATTTTGGAAGAGTGATAAGTATCTGAACTGGGGTCCTTAGGCTTGTGTGGTAATCCCCGTTCCTGAGCCGTCTCCCCGAGTCTAGCTTCCTCTTACTGCAACTAATGATAGTTATGTCATAAAGCAAGTCAATAGACAATACCTCCTTGAAATCACAATTAGATTGGTGGCATAATATGATGTGCATATGAATCATTACTTAACAAAGGAAAGTCTACATAAGCATTTCAGATCAGAGAAAACATTTTGATAGTTGCAGATAAATTACACAAATAAGATAAATTGTTACATACTTTGTAATCTGGAGATAGAGGTAGATCACCTTTCCCAGCATTTCTGGTCACTGTGTTTTGACACTTGCTTATGTGCTTGAGATTTCAGGAAAAAATTTGAAATGATTTCTTAATAAAAAATATATTTTTCTCTAACTTGATGTATGCTTTAAAATATAGTTATGAAAATGAGTAACTTATTTTTTTAATTCTCATCACAAAAAGTTCTCAACATTGGAAAGCTCTATTCAAAGAAACAACATTTATTTAGGTGTTACAAAAATGTTTTTGAGAGTATAATCATTTACATTTACAATATAATATTAATAGTAATTAATTTTAATTGTTAATAATATTTAAATATTATATTTGACATAGTAATAAAATATAACATCAGTTTTGAGCATTTTTGAAAATATACATCTTAAGAATTAATTTTGAAAATATATTTGCACAGTTCACTTACAATATGAACACATAACATCACATAAAAATATAAATTTTAAATATTTCAAAACAACATTATATCATTGTATTTGCTCTTTTGTGTATTTATACTACTATTTATCCAGGTAATTTCACAATTTTATGCATCATCACTTTCTAAGAAGACATAACTTATGATTTTATATCCCCTACTTCAAATCAGTACACATACATGTGATACGCATAACACATAACAACGTTGTAACTTATCCTATGACTCAATAAACAGTTTTGTAGTAGTTTCTATGAAATCTTGTGCCATTGTATTGCATATTATTTTGATTTAACTAAAAGGAAAACATGAAGAATTTGAAAGTATCACTTTATATATAAAAGTGCTATATATTTGTCATTTTACCTTAAATCCTCCTGCTATCATAATTCAGACTGTTCATTAAGTGATAAGCATTTATACTTTTATATTTAAAGAATTCTATTATATCTATGAATTCATTGAGTTTACTCATTGCTTTCTTAGTCAAAGACTATTGTTTTTCATTACTATCACAATGCTGTATCCAGTTTTTTAAGTCGAACTTACAGTGTATGAAGGGAGATTTACTTTATTGGATATTTTCCTACATAGTATAGTGAAGGTCTCTCCATTTTATAAACAGTAAAGAGACAGATAAAAATTTAGTTGTATTATCTGGTTTCTGAACATTCCACTATTAGTACACAAATGGCTCCAAAAACATTCCTCAAGGCCAGACATCTTGCCTTATGACATAGTTCTTCTATTACTAATGCATCGCATACAAATGCCACCAGTATATCATGATTTGTGGAATGAACTAAATGACTTGCTTATAATTTTAATAGTATACGATTCAGGTTTATTTCTAAGTCTTACATTTCTAGATTACAAAATACAATTATACATATGTTATATGTACTTTCCATGTTTATATATTGTATATTGACAAACTAGCACTTTGTTCATCAGAATCTTAGAAATTCACAGAATTGTACCTGAAATTGTTAAAAAAGCATCAGATATCATTCATAAATGCCAACAAGCTGTGAGGGCCTTGCCTGCCATGGTCACTGAAGTTGCAAATTTAATTGTTAAATAATCAAATGAAGTGTTAGCCTATTTGAATTTATTCTCTTGATCACATTGTAATTGCAGAAATTTATGAGGGAGGACATATTCGCCACAGGTGAGAGGTGGCAACTAATAACTTACTTGCTGAGAGTATAAACTGAATGCCCAAAGTCACACAGGTACTTAACTCTGAATCCATGACTATAAATGGGGCATCCAGCTCATAATCCAGAGCTATTTGCTCTGCTCTATCAACAAAGCAGAAACATTCCCTGTAGGTGTTTCTGGGCAAGTCCAACAAAATTTTCAAAAGACTAATAGACAGCATAAAGAAGAAATGTGCCCATACAGTAATGCTTGAAATGATCCTGCTTAGTTACATTCAGTGTGTCTTACTCATCTTATGACCCACGTTACTTAAGGTTATTTCCAAGAAATGCAATGAGGTACATTCCCTTTATTCATTATATTTATAGTACATTTTATGCTTTATATGTTCTTAGAAATAAACTGGATGATGCCTGTCATATAGCCAGATAAGTATGATTATTTATTCTCAACAGAGTGAAATATTAGTATTCCCTTACTATGCTCAATATAAGATCTTCCATGCGGCACATAAAAGCTGTATTAAAATGCAAACATTTCTATTTCAGCACACAATATTTACTAATCAGAATTTTGACATGAAATGTAAAATTGATTAGTTTGGAAAAAAAGGACTAAAACAGTTTTAAAAACAGCACAGCTCACTCCCACATCTGCTTTACAGCCCTTCCTCTCCTCTGTGTGAAATTTTATCTAGCTGATTAATATGACGGAACAATTCAGCTTTGGTGAAATACACTTATTCAATTCTGCTGGAGATTATAGGTTTGAAATAATAAAATTGGATTTTATTGAGAATTGAAGTGTGTAAATAGAGCATTTGATTGAATTTAATAAAATGGTACCCTGCTGATAGAGGCAAGTCATTTCCTCTAGTTTTAAGTTGATTACAAAGACAAGAAGCTTTATGAACTATTTTGAACAGAAAATTTTCATCTAGAGGAAAAGACTACAAAGAGGTTGAAAAATATGTAACACTGTTGACTATTTTTAACAGAATGAATGCTGGTTTACAGCTATTTAGAAATTCAGTATAGGTACATGCTAGCCTGTGTTGTGTCTTTACCCCAAATTTCTACAGACAGACAGACAAACAAAACTAAAAAAGTAAGTCTACTTCTAAGTTTAGCTTTTCTTATGACTGTGGAGAATTTTACATTAATGCTCATTCTGTAACTATTTCAAGAAATTTTAATTTTTATGAAAAATAGATTCCATTTTTTTGTTTGTTTGCCTTTTGAGACAGGGTTTCTTTGTGTATTTCTGGCTGTCCTGAAACTCACTCTGTAAAACCAGGCTGGCCTCAAACTCAGAGATCCTCATGCCTCTTTAGACATTCAGACCACAGTTTATGTGACAATACAGTCAGACCACAGTTTCTCCTCCCTTTGTTCCTCCCAGCTCCAGCTCACCTCCTTTCTCTTGCAGATCACTCTCCCTAACCCATTTCCCATCAAAAAGAACGGGTCTCCAAGAGACAAAAACCAAACAGGACAAAATAAGATACAATAAGATAAGGCAAAAGACCTCATATAGAGGCTGGACAAGGCAACCAAGTAAGTGAAGAAAAGTCTCAAGAATAGGCAAGAGTCAGAAACGCACCTGCTGCCACTCTTAGGAGCCCCACAAAACACCAACCTAACAGCCATCCTGTATACTCATAAGACCATGAGCAGGCCAACGCAAGCCACATGCTTGCTGCTTCAGTCTCTGCAAACACACGAATATACTGCTTAGTTTATTCAATGATACATTTTCTCCTCGTGTCCTCTGTCCTCTCTGACTTTCACAATCTTCCTTTCCTCGGAGCTAGGGGAACTCTGCAATTTCATTTTTAATCAAACACAATGAAATTTTAAAATAGATACAATCATACATGATAACTCCTCTTATTTAAATCCTTTAAACTTTAGGATTAAATCACAGGATTTAGTTGGTTAATTAATTAGTTAACCAATTTTAACACTTTCACGTAAAAAAAAAAAAGAAAAGATGGAGGATTTTCCTTTCTACTTTCTGAAAAGAAGTGAAATCTGAATTTAAAAAAGTCCAAATTAATACAAATTGTTAAGTATGCTAGAGAAACTAGAGAAATCATAACTATTTATAAATTAAAAAAAGACAATTTATTTGACTAAGCATATTTTTTAGTGTACTTTACTCCTGCTATGATGAAACATCAGGACCAAAAACAAATTGTGGAGAAAAAGGTTTATTTGGCTAGAGCTTCCACATAACTATTCATCATTGAACAAAGTTAGAACAAGAACTCGCATAGGACAGGAACAGGAGGTAGGAGTTGATGCGGAGGCCACGGAGGGGTACTACTTACTGCATTGCTCATCAGAGTTTGCTCAGTTTGCTTTTTATGGGAGCCAGGATGCCAGCCCAAGGTAACCCCACCGACAGTGATTGTTTTCTCCTTTATTGAAGACTAATTAAGAAAATGCACTTCAGGCTGGCCTACAGCCAGATCATATAGAGATT